>NC_091175.1:35923618-36021118 GCF_040958095.1 Procambarus clarkii
AACTGAAAACTCACACCACAGAAGTGACTCGAACCCATACTCCCAGGAGCAACGCAACTGGTATGTACAAGACGCCTTAATCCACTTGACCATCACGACCGGACAAAATGAGGTGATAGCCGAAGCTATTTGAACCACCCCACCGCCGGCACTCGGATGGTAATCTTGGGCATAGCATTTTACCAAATCACCTCATTCTTTGGGGCACACATGAGGAACACAAATGTGAACAAGCCTGAATGGTCCCCAGGACAATATGCAACTGAAAACTCACACCCCAGAAGTGACTCGAACCCATACTCCCAGGAGCAACGCAACTGGTATGTACAAGACGCCTTAATCCACTTGACCATCACGACCGGACAAAATGAGGTGATAGCCGAAGCTATTTGAACCACCGCACCGCCGGCACTCGGATGGTAATCTTGGGCATAGCATTTTACCAAATCACCTCATTCTTTGGGGCACACGTGAGGAACACAAATGCGAACAAGCCTGAATGGTCCCCAGGACAATATGCAACTGAAAACTCACACCCCAGAAGTGACTCGAACCCATACTCCCAGGAGCAACGCAACTGGTATGTATAAGACGCCTTAATCCACTTGACCATCACGACCGGACAAAATGAGGTGATAACCGAAGCTATTTGAACCACCCCACCTCCGGCACTCGGATGGTAATCTTGGGCATAGCATTTTACCAAATCACCTCATTCTTTGGGGCACACGTGAGGAACACAAATGCGAACAAGCCTGAATGGTCCCCAGGACAATATGCAACTGAAAACTCACACCCCAGAAATGACTCGAACCCATACTCCCAGGAGCAACGCAACTGGTATGTACAAGACGCCTTAATCTACTTGACCATCACGACCGGACAAAATGAGGTGATAGCCGAAGCTATTTGCACCACCCCACCGCCGGCACTCGGATGGTAATCTTGGGCATAGCATTTTACCAAATCACCTCATTCTTTGGGGCACACGTGAGGAACACAAATGCGAACAAGCCTGAATGGTCCCTAGGACAATATGCAATTGAAAACTCACACCCCAGAAGTGACTCGAATCCCATACTCCCAGGAGCAACGCAACTGGTATGTACAAGACGCCTTAATCCACTTGACCTATCACGACCGGACAAAATGAGGTGATAGCCGAAGCTATTTGAACCACCCCACCGCCGGCACTCGGATGGTAATCTTGGGCATAGCATTTTACGAAATCACCTCATTCTTTGGGGCACACGTGAGGAACACAAATGTGAACAAGCCTGAATGGTCCCCAGGACAATATGCAACTGAAAACTCACACCCCAGAAGTGACTCAAACCCATACTCCCAGGAGCAACGCAACTGGTATGTACAAGACGCCTTAATCCACTTGACCATCACGACCGGACAAAATGAGGTGATAGCCGAAGCTATTTGAACCACCCCACCGCCGGCACTCGGATGGTAATCTTGGGCATAGCATTTTACCAAATCACCTCATTCTTTGGGGCACACGTGAGGAACACAAATGCGAACAAGCCTGAATGGTCCCCAGGACAATATGCAACTGAAAACTCACACCCCAGAAGTGACTCGAACCCATACTCCCAGGAGCAACGCAACTGGTATGTACAAGACGCCTTAATCCACTTGACCATCACGACCGGACAAAATGAGGTGATAGCCGAAGCTATTTGAACCACCCCACCGCCGGCACTCGGATGGTAATCTTGGGCATAGCATTTTACCAAATCACCTCATTCTTTGGGGCACACGTGAGGAACACAAATGCGAACAAGCCTGAATGGTCCCCAGGACAATATGCAACTGAAAACTCACACCCCAGAAGTGACTCGAACCCATACTCCCAGGAGCAACGCAACTGGTATGTACAAGACGCCTTAATCCACTTGACCATCACGACCGGACAAAATGAGGTGATAGCCGAAGCTATTTGAACCACCCCACCGCCGGCACTCGGATGGTAATCTTGGGCATAGCATTTTACCAAATCACCTCATTCTTTGGGGCACACGTGAGGAACACAAATGCGAACAAGCCTGAATGGTCCCCAGGACAATATGCAACTGAAAACTCACACCCCAGAAGTGACTCGAACCCATACTCCCAGGAGCAACGCAACTGGTATGTACAAGACGCCTTAATCCACTTGACCATCACGACCGGACAAAATGAGGTGATAGCCGAAGCTATTTGAACCACTCCACCGCCGGCACTCGGATGGTAATCTTGGGCATAGCATTTTACCAAATCACCTCATTCTTTGGGGCACACGTGAGGAACACAAATGCGAACAAGCCTGAATGGTCCCCAGGACAATATGCAACTGAAAACTCACACCCCAGAAGTGACTCGAACCCATACTCCCAGGAGCAACGCAACTGGTATGTACAAGACGCCTTAATCCACTTGACCATCACGACCGGACAAAATGAGGTGATAGCCGAAGCTATTTGAACCACCCCACCGCCGGCACTCGGATGGTAATCTTGGGCATAGCATTTTACCAAATCACCTCATTCTTTGGGGCACACATGAGGAACACAAATGTGAACAAGCCTGAATGGTCCCCAGGACAATATGCAACTGAAAACTCACACCCCAGAAGTGACTCGAACCCATACTCCCAGGAGCAACGCAACTGGTATGTACAAGACGCCTTAATCCACTTGACCATCACGACCGGACAAAATGAGGTGATAGCCGAAGCTATTTGAACCACCGCACCGCCGGCACTCGGATGGTAATCTTGGGCATAGCATTTTACCAAATCACCTCATTCTTTGGGGCACACGTGAGGAACACAAATGCGAACAAGCCTGAATGGTCCCCAGGACAATATGCAACTGAAAACTCACACCCCAGAAGTGACTCGAACCCATACTCCCAGGAGCAACGCAACTGGTATGTATAAGACGCCTTAATCCACTTGACCATCACGACCGGACAAAATGAGGTGATAACCGAAGCTATTTGAACCACCCCACCTCCGGCACTCGGATGGTAATCTTGGGCATAGCATTTTACCAAATCACCTCATTCTTTGGGGCACACGTGAGGAACACAAATGCGAACAAGCCTGAATGGTCCCCAGGACAATATGCAACTGAAAACTCACACCCCAGAAATGACTCGAACCCATACTCCCAGGAGCAACGCAACTGGTATGTACAAGACGCCTTAATCTACTTGACCATCACGACCGGACAAAATGAGGTGATAGCCGAAGCTATTTGCACCACCCCACCGCCGGCACTCGGATGGTAATCTTGGGCATAGCATTTTACCAAATCACCTCATTCTTTGGGGCACACGTGAGGAACACAAATGCGAACAAGCCTGAATGGTCCCTAGGACAATATGCAATTGAAAACTCACACCCCAGAAGTGACTCGATCCCATACTCCCAGGAGCAACGCAACTGGTATGTACAAGACGCCTTAATCCACTTGACCATCACGACCGGACAAAATGAGGTGATAGCCGAAGCTATTTGAACCACCCCACCGCCGGCACTCGGATGGTAATCTTGGGCATAGCATTTTACGAAATCACCTCATTCTTTGGGGCACACGTGAGGAACACAAATGTGAACAAGCCTGAATGGTCCCCAGGACAATATGCAACTGAAAACTCACACCCCAGAAGTGACTCAAACCCATACTCCCAGGAGCAACGCAACTGGTATGTACAAGACGCCTTAATCCACTTGACCATCACGACCGGACAAAATGAGGTGATAGCCGAAGCTATTTGAACCACCCCACCGCCGGCACTCGGATGGTAATCTTGGGCATAGCATTTTACCAAATCACCTCATTCTTTGGGGCACACGTGAGGAACACAAATGCGAACAAGCCTGAATGGTCCCCAGGACAATATGCAACTGAAAACTCACACCCCAGAAGTGACTCGAACCCATACTCCCAGGAGCAACGCAACTGGTATGTACAAGACGCCTTAATCCACTTGACCATCACGACCGGACAAAATGAGGTGATAGCCGAAGCTATTTGAACCACCCCACCGCCGGCACTCGGATGGTAATCTTGGGCATAGCATTTTACCAAATCACCTCATTCTTTGGGGCACACGTGAGGAACACAAATGCGAACAAGCCTGAATGGTCCCCAGGACAATATGCAACTGAAAACTCACACCCCAGAAGTGACTCGAACCCATACTCCCAGGAGCAACGCAACTGGTATGTACAAGACGCCTTAATCCACTTGACCATCACGACCGGACAAAATGAGGTGATAGCCGAAGCTATTTGAACCACCCCACCGCCGGCACTCCGATGGTAATCTTGGGCATAGCATTTTACCAAATCACCTCATTCTTTGGGGCACACGTGAGGAACACAAATGCGAACAAGCCTGAATGGTCCCCAGGACAATATGCAACTGAAAACTCACACCCCAGAAGTGACTCGAACCCATACTCCCAGGAGCAACGCAACTGGTATGTACAAGACGCCTTAATCCACTTGACCATCACGACCGGACAAAATGAGGTGATAGCCGAAGCTATTTGAACCACTCCACCGCCGGCACTCGGATGGTAATCTTGGGCATAGCATTTTACCAAATCACCTCATTCTTTGGGGCACACGTGAGGAACACAAATGCGAACAAGCCTGAATGGTCCCCAGGACAATATGCAACTGAAAACTCACACCCCAGAAGTGACTCGAACCCATACTCCCAGGAGCAACGCAACTGGTATGTACAAGACGCCTTAATCCACTTGACCATCACGACCGGACAAAATGAGGTGATAGCCGAAGCTATTTGAACCACCCCACCGCCGGCACTCCGATGGTAATCTTGGGCATAGCATTTTACCAAATCACCTCATTCTTTGGGGCACACGTGAGGAACACAAATGCGAACAAGCCTGAATGGTCCCCAGGACAATATGCAACTGAAAACTCACACCCCAGAAGTGACTCGAACCCATACTCCCAGGAGCAACGCAACTGGTATGTACAAGACGCCTTAATCCACTTGACCATCACGACCGGACAAAATGAGGTGATAGCCGAAGCTATTTGAACCACCCCACCGCCGGCACTCGGATGGTAATCTTGGGCATAGCATTTTACCAAATCACCTCATTCTTTGGGGCACACGTGAGGAACACAAATGCGAACAAGCCTGAATGGTCCCCAGGACAATATGCAACTGAAAACTCACACCCCAGAAGTGACTCGAACCCATACTCCCAGGAGCAACGCAACTGGTATGTACAAGACGCCTTAATCCACTTGACCATCACGACCGGACAAAATGAGGTGATAGCCGAAGCTATTTGAACCACCCCACCGCCGGCACTCCGATGGTAATCTTGGGCATAGCATTTTACCAAATCACCTCATTCTTTGGGGCACACGTGAGGAACACAAATGCGAACAAGCCTGAATGGTCCCCAGGACAATATGCAACTGAAAACTCACACCCCAGAAGTGACTCGAACCCATACTCCCAGGAGCAACGCAACTGGTATGTACAAGACGCCTTAATCCACTTGACCATCACGACCGGACAAAATGAGGTGATAGCCGAAGCTATTTGCACCACCCCACCGCCGGCACTCGGATGGTAATCTTGGGCATAGCATTTTACCAAATCACCTCATTCTTTGGGGCACACGTGAGGAACACAAATGCGAACAAGCCTGAATGGTCCCTAGGACAATATGCAATTGAAAACTCACACCCCAGAAGTGACTCGAACCCATACTCCCAGGAGCAACGCAACTGGTATGTACAAGACGTCTTAATCCACTTGACCATCACGACCGGACAAAATGAGGTGATAGCCGAAGCTATTTGAACCACCCCACCGTCGGCACTCGGATGGTAATCTTGGGCATAGCATTTTACCAAATCACCTCATTCTTTGGGGCACACGTGAGGAACACAAATGTGAACAAGCCTGAATGGTCCCCAGGACAATATGCTACTGAAAACTCACACCCCAGAAGTGACTCGAACCCATACTCCCAGGAGCAACGCAACTGGTATGTACAAGACGCCTTAATCCACTTGACCATCACGACCGGACAAAATGAGGTGATAGCCGAAGCTATTTGAACCACCCCACCGCCGGCACTCCGATGGTAATCTTGGGCATAGCATTTTACCAAATCACCTCATTCTTTGGGGCACACGTGAGGAACACAAATGCGAACAAGCCTGAATGGTCCCCAGGACAATATGCAACTGAAAACTCACACCCCAGAAGTGACTCGAACCCATACTCCCAGGAGCAACGCAACTGGTATGTACAAGACGCCTTAATCCACTTGACCATCACGACCGGACAAAATGAGGTGATAGCCGAAGCTATTTGAACCACCCCACCGCCGGCACTCGGATGGTAATCTTGGGCATAGCATTTTACCAAATCACCTCATTCTTTGGGGCACACGTGAGGAACACAAATGCGAACAAGCCTGAATGGTCCCCAGGACAATATGCAACTGAAAACTCACACCCCAGAAGTGACTCGAACCCATACTCCCAGGAGCAACGCAACTGGTATGTACAAGACGCCTTAATCCACTTGACCATCACGACCGGACAAAATGAGGTGATAGCCGAAGCTATTTGAACCACCCCACCGCCGGCACTCCGATGGTAATCTTGGGCATAGCATTTTACCAAATCACCTCATTCTTTGGGGCACACGTGAGGAACACAAATGCGAACAAGCCTGAATGGTCCCCAGGACAATATGCAACTGAAAACTCACACCCCAGAAGTGACTCGAACCCATACTCCCAGGAGCAACGCAACTGGTATGTACAAGACGCCTTAATCCACTTGACCATCACGACCGGACAAAATGAGGTGATAGCCGAAGCTATTTGCACCACCCCACCGCCGGCACTCGGATGGTAATCTTGGGCATAGCATTTTACCAAATCACCTCATTCTTTGGGGCACACGTGAGGAACACAAATGCGAACAAGCCTGAATGGTCCCTAGGACAATATGCAATTGAAAACTCACACCCCAGAAGTGACTCGAACCCATATTCCCAGGAGCAACGCAACTGGTATGTACAAGACGTCTTAATCCACTTGACCATCACGACCGGACAAAATGAGGTGATAGCCGAAGCTATTTGAACCACCCCACCGTCGGCACTCGGATGGTAATCTTGGGCATAGCATTTTACCAAATCACCTCATTCTTTGGGGCACACGTGAGGAACACAAATGTGAACAAGCCTGAATGGTCCCCAGGACAATATGCTACTGAAAACTCACACCCCAGAAGTGACTCGAACCCATACTCCCAGGAGCAACGCAACTGGTATGTACAAGACGCCTTAATCCACTTGACCATCACGACCGGACAAAATGAGGTGATAGCCGAAGCTATTTGAACCACCCCACCGCCGGCACTCCGATGGTAATCTTGGGCATAGCATTTTACCAAATCACCTCATTCTTTGGGGCACACGTGAGGAACACAAATGCGAACAAGCCTGAATGGTCCCCAGGACAATATGCAACTGAAAACTCACACCCCAGAAGTGACTCGAACCCATACTCCCAGGAGCAACGCAACTGGTATGTACAAGACGCCTTAATCCACTTGACCATCACGACCGGACAAAATGAGGTGATAGCCGAAGCTATTTGAACCACCCCACCGCCGGCACTCGGATGGTAATCTTGGGCATAGCATTTTACCAAATCACCTCATTCTTTGGGGCACACGTGAGGAACACAAATGCGAACAAGCCTGAATGGTCCCCAGGACAATATGCAACTGAAAACTCACACCCCAGAAGTGACTCGAACCCATACTCCCAGGAGCAACGCAACTGGTATGTACAAGACGCCTTAATCCACTTGACCATCACGACCGGACAAAATGAGGTGATAGCCGAAGCTATTTGAACCACCCCACCGCCGGCACTCGGATGGTAATCTTGGGCATAGCATTTTACCAAATCACCTCATTCTTTGGGGCACACGTGAGGAACACAAATGCGAACAAGCCTGAATGGTCCCCAGGACAATATGCAACTGAAAACTCACACCCCAGAAGTGACTCGAACCCATACTCCCAGGAGCAACGCAACTGGTATGTACAAGACGCCTTAATCCACTTGACCATCACGACCGGACAAAATGAGGTGATAGCCGAAGCTATTTGAACCACCCCACCGCCGGCACTCGGATGGTAATCTTGGGCATAGCATTTTACCAAATCACCTCATTCTTTGGGGCACACGTGAGGAACACAAATGCGAACAAGCCTGAATGGTCCCCAGGACAATATGCAACTGAAAACTCACACCACAGAAGTGACTCGAACCCATACTCCCAGGAGCAACGCAACTGGTATGTACAAGACGCCTTAATCCACTTGACCATCACGACCGGACAAAATGAGGTGATAGCCGAAGCTATTTGCACCACCCCACCGCCGGCACTCGGATGGTAATCTTGGGCATAGCATTTTACCAAATCACCTCATTCTTTGGGGCACACGTGAGGAACACAAATGCGAACAAGCCTGAATGGTCCCTAGGACAATATGCAATTGAAAACTCACACCCCAGAAGCGACTCGAACCCATACTCCCAGGAGCAACGCAACTGGTATGTACAAGACGCCTTAATCCACTTGACCATCACGACCGGACAAAATGAGGTGATAGCCGAAGCTATTTGAACCACCCCACCGCCGGCACTCGGATGGTAATCTTGGGCATAGCATTTTACGAAATCACCTCATTCTTTGGGGCACACGTGAGGAACACAAATGTGAACAAGCCTGAATGGTCCCCAGGACAATATGCAACTGAAAACTCACACCCCAGAAGTGACTCAAACCCATACTCCCAGGAGCAACGCAACTGGTATGTACAAGACGCCTTAATCCACTTGACCATCACGACCGGACAAAATGAGGTGATAGCCGAAGCTATTTGAACCACCCCACCGCCGGCACTCGGATGGTAATCTTGGGCATAGCATTTTACCAAATCACCTCATTCTTTGGGGCACACGTGAGGAACACAAATGCGAACAAGCCTGAATGGTCCCCAGGACAATATGCAACTGAAAACTCACACCCCAGAAGTGACTCGAACCCATACTCCCAGGAGCAACGCAACTGGTATGTACAAGACGCCTTAATCCACTTGACCATCACGACCGGACAAAATGAGGTGATAGCCGAAGCTATTTGAACCACCCCACCGCCGGCACTCGGATGGTAATCTTGGGCATAGCATTTTACCAAATCACCTCATTCTTTGGGGCACACGTGAGGAACACAAATGCGAACAAGCCTGAATGGTCCCCAGGACAATATGCAACTGAAAACTCACACCCCAGAAGTGACTCGAACCCATACTCCCAGGAGCAACGCAACTGGTATGTACAAGACGCCTTAATCCACTTGACCATCACGACCGGACAAAATGAGGTGATAGCCGAAGCTATTTGAACCACCCCACCGCCGGCACTCGGATGGTAATCTTGGGCATAGCATTTTACCAAATCACCTCATTCTTTGGGGCACACGTGAGGAACACAAATGCGAACAAGCCTGAATGGTCCCCAGGACAATATGCAACTGAAAACTCACACCCCAGAAGTGACTCGAACCCATACTCCCAGGAGCAACGCAACTGGTATGTACAAGACGCCTTAATCCACTTGACCATCACGACCGGACAAAATGAGGTGATAGCCGAAGCTATTTGAACCACTCCACCGCCGGCACTCGGATGGTAATCTTGGGCATAGCATTTTACCAAATCACCTCATTCTTTGGGGCACACGTGAGGAACACAAATGCGAACAAGCCTGAATGGTCCCCAGGACAATATGCAACTGAAAACTCACACCCCAGAAGTGACTCGAACCCATACTCCCAGGAGCAACGCAACTGGTATGTACAAGACGCCTTAATCCACTTGACCATCACGACCGGACAAAATGAGGTGATAGCCGAAGCTATTTGAACCACCCCACCGCCGGCACTCCGATGGTAATCTTGGGCATAGCATTTTACCAAATCACCTCATTCTTTGGGGCACACGTGAGGAACACAAATGCGAACAAGCCTGAATGGTCCCCAGGACAATATGCAACTGAAAACTCACACCCCAGAAGTGACTCGAACCCATACTCCCAGGAGCAACGCAACTGGTATGTACAAGACGCCTTAATCCACTTGACCATCACGACCGGACAAAATGAGGTGATAGCCGAAGCTATTTGAACCACCCCACCGCCGGCACTCGGATGGTAATCTTGGGCATAGCATTTTACCAAATCACCTCATTCTTTGGGGCACACGTGAGGAACACAAATGCGAACAAGCCTGAATGGTCCCCAGGACAATATGCAACTGAAAACTCACAACCCAGAAGTGACTCGAACCCATACTCCCAGGAGCAACGCAACTGGTATGTACAAGACGCCTTAATCCACTTGACCATCACGACCGGACAAAATGAGGTGATAGCCGAAGCTATTTGAACCACCCCACCGCCGGCACTCGGATGGTAATCTTGGGCATAGCATTTTACCAAATCACCTCATTCTTTGGGGCACACGTGAGGAACACAAATGCGAACAAGCCTGAATGGTCCCCAGGACAATATGCAACTGAAAACTCACACCCCAGAAGTGACTCGAACCCATACTCCCAGGAGCAACGCAACTGGTATCTACAAGACGCCTTAATCCACTTGACCATCACGACCGGACAAAATGAGGTGATAGCTGAAGCTATTTGAACCACCCCACCGCCGGCACTCGGATGGTAATCTTGGGCATAGCATTTTACCAAATCACCTCATTCTTTGGGGCACACGTGAGGAACACAAATGCGAACAAGCCTGAATGGTCCCCAGGACAATATGCAACTGAAAACTCACACCCCAAAAGTGACTCGAACCCATACTCCCAGGAGCAACGCAACTGGTATGTACAAGACGCCTTAATCCACTTCACCATCACGACCGGACAAAATGAGGTGATAGCCGAAGCTATTTGAACCACCCCACCGCCGGCACTCGGATGGTAATCTTGGGCATAGCATTTTACCAAATCACCTCATTCTTTGGGGCACACGTGAGGAACACAAATGCGAACGAGCCTGAATGGTCCCCAGGACAATATGCAACTGAAAACTCACACCCCAGAAGTGCCTCGAACCCATACTCCCAGGAGCAACGCAACTGGTATGTACAAGACGCCTTAATCCACTTGACCATCACGACCAGACAAAATGAGGTGATAGCCGAAGCTATTTGAACCACCCCACCGCCGGCACTCGGATGGTAATCTTGGGCATAGCATTTTACCAAATCACCTCATTCTTTGGGGCACACGTGAGGAACACAAATGCGAACAAGCCTGAATGGTCCCCAGGACAATATGCAACTGAAAACTCACACCCCAGAAGTGACTCGAACCCATACTCCCAGGAGCAACGCAACTGGTATGTACAAGACGTCTTAATCCACTTGACCATCACGACCGGACAAAATGAGGTGATAGCCGAAGCTATTTGAACCACCCCACCGCCGGCACTCGAATGGTAATCTTGGGCATAGCATTTTACCAAATCACCTCATTCTTTGGGGCACACGTGAGGAACACAAATGCGAACAAGCCTGAATGGTCCCCAGGACAATATGCAACTGAAAACTCACACCCCAGAAGTGACTTAACCCATACTCCCAGGAGCAACGCAACTGGTATGTACAAGACGCCTTAATCCACTTGACCATCACGACCGGACAAAATGAGGTGATAGCCGAAGCTATTTGAACCACCCCACCGCCGGCACTCGGATGGTAATCTTGGGCATAGCATTTTACCAAATCACCTCATTCTTTTGGGCACACATGAGGAACACAAATGCGAACAAGCCTGAATGGTCCCCAGGACAATATGCAACTGAAAACTCACACCCCAGAAGTGACTCGAACCCATACTCCCAGGAGCAACGCAACTGGTATGTACAAGACGCTTTAATCCACTTGACCATCACGACCGGACAAAATGAGGTGATAGCCGAAGCTATTTGAACCACCCCACCGCCGGCACTCGGATGGTAATCTTGGGCATAGCATTTTACCAAATCACCTCATTCTTTGGGGCACACGTGAGGAACACAAATGCGAACAAGCCTGAATGGTCCCCAGGACAATATGCAACTGAAAACTCACACCCCAGAAGTGACTCGAACCCATACTCCCAGGAGCAACGCAACTGGTATGTACAAGACGCCTTAATCCACTTGACCATCACGACCGGACAAAATGAGGTGATAGCCGAAGCTATTTGAACCACCCCACCGCCGGCACTCGGATGGTAATCTTGGGCATAGCATTTTACCAAATCACCTCATTCTTTGGGGCACACGTGAGGAACACAAATGCGAACAAGCCTGAATGGTCCCCAGGACAATATGCAACTGAAAACTCACACCCCAGAAGTGACTCGAACCCATACTCCCAGGAGCAACGCAACTGGTATGTACAAGACGTCTTAATCCACTTGACCATCACGACCGGACAAAATGAGGTGATAGCCGAAGCTATTTGAACCACCCCACCGCCGGCACTCGGATGGTAATCTTGGGCATAGCATTTTACCAAATCACCTCATTCTTTGGGGCACACGTGAGGAACACAAATGCGAACAAGCCTGAATGGTCCCCAGGACAATATGCAACTGAAAACTCACACCCCAGAAGTGACTCGAACCCATACTCCCAGGAGCAACGCAACTGGTATGTACAAGACGCCTTAATCCACTTGACCATCACGACCGGACAAAATGAGGAGATAGCCGAAGCTATTTGAACCACCCCACCGCCGGCACTCGGATGGTAATCTTGGGCATAGCATTTTACCAAATCACCTCATTCTTTGGGGCACACGTGAGGAACACAAATGCGAACAAGCCTGAATGGTCCCCAGGACAATATGCAACTGAAAACTCACACCCCAGAAGTGACTCGAACCCATACTCCCAGGAGCAACGCAACTGGTATGTACAAGACGCCTTAATCCACTTGACCATCACGACCGGACAAAATGAGGTGATAGCCGAAGCTATTTGAACCACCCCACCGCCGGCACTCGGATGGTAATCTTGGGCATAGCATTTTACCAAATCACCTCATTCTTTGGGGCACACGTGAGGAACACAAATGCGAACAAGCCTGAATGGTCCCCAGGACAATATGCAACTGAAAACTCACACCCCAGAAGTGACTCGAACCCATACTCCCAGGAGCAACGCAACTGGTATGTACAAGACGCCTTAATCCACTTGACCATCACGACCGGACAAAATGAGGTGATAGCCGAAGCTATTTGAACCACCCCACCGCCGGCACTCGGATGGAAATCTTGGGCATAGCATTTTACCAAATCACCTCATTCTTTGGGGCACACGTGAGGAACACAAATGCGAACAAGCCTGAATGGTCCCCAAGACAATATGCAACTGATGGTCAAGTGGATTAAGGCGTCTTGTACATACCAGTTGCGTTGCTCCTGGGAGTATGGGTTCGAGTCACTTCTGGGGTGTGAGTTTTCAGTTGCATATTGTCCTGGGGACCATTCAGGCTTGTTCGCATTTGTGTTCCTCACGTGTGCCCCAAAGAATGAGGTGATTTGGTAAAATGCTATGCCCAAGATTACCATCCGAGTGCTGGCGGTGGGGTGGTTCAAATAGCTTCGGCTATCACCTCATTTTGTCCGGTCGTGATGGTCAAGTGGATTAAGGCGTCTTGTACATACCAGTTGCGTCGCCCCTGGGAGTATGGGTTCGAGTCACTTCTGGGGTGTGAGTTTTCAGTTGCATATTGTCCTGGGGACCATTCAGGCTTGTTCGCATTTGTGTTCCTCACGTGTGCCCCAAAGAATGAGGTGATTTGGTAAAATGCTATGCCCAAGATTACCATCCGAGTGCCGGCGGTGGGGTGGTTCAAATAGCTTCGGCTATCACCTCATTTTGTCCGGTCGTGATGGTCAAGTGGATTAAGGCGTCTTGTACATACCAGTTGCGTTGCTCCTGGGAGTATGGGTTCGAGTCACTTCTGGGGTGTGAGTTTTCAGTTGCATATTGTCCTGGGGACCATTCAGGCTTGTTCGCATTTGTGTTCCTCACGTGTGCCCCAAAGAATGAGGTGATTTGGTAAAATGCTATGCCCAAGATTACCATCCGAGTGCCGGCGGTGGGGTGGTTCAAATAGCTTCGGCTATCACCTCATTTTGTCCGGTCGTGATGGTCAAGTGGATTAAGGCGTCTTGTACATACCAGTTGCGTTGCTCCTGGGAGTATGGGTTCGAGTCACTTCTGGGGTGTGAGTTTTCAGTTGCATATTGTCCTGGGGACCATTCAGGCTTGTTCGCATTTGTGTTCCTCACGTGTGCCCCAAAGAATGAGGTGATTTGGTAAAATGCTATGCCCAAGATTACCATCCGAGTGCCGGCGGTGGGGTGGTTCAAATAGCTTCGGCTATCACCTCATTTTGTCCGGTCGTGATGGTCAAGTGGATTAAGGCGTCTTGTACATACCAGTTGCGTTGCTCCTGGGAGTATGGGTTCGAGTCACTTCTGGGGTGTGAGTTTTCAGTTGCATATTGTCCTGGGGACCATTCAGGCTTGTTCGCATTTGTGTTCCTCACTTGTGCCCCAAAGAATGAGGTGATTTGGTAAAATGCTATGCCCAAGATTACCATCCGAGTGCCGGCGGTGGGGTGGTTCAAATAGCTTCGGCTATCACCTCATTTTGTCCGGTCGTGATGGTCAAGTGGATTAAGGCGTCTTGTACATACCAGTTGCGTTGCTCCTGGGAGTATGGGTTCGAGTCACTTCTGGGGTGTGAGTTTTCAGTTGCATATTGTCCTGGGGACCATTCAGGCTTGTTCGCATTTGTGTTCCTCACGTGTGCCCCAAAGAATGAGGTGATTTGGTAAAATGCTATGCCCAAGATTACCATCCGAGTGCTGGCGGTGGAGTGGTTCAAATAGCTTCGGCTATCACCTCATTTTGTCCGGTCGTGATGGTCAAGTGGATTAAGGCGTCTTGTACATACCAGTTGCGTTGCTCCTGGGAGTATGGGTTCGAGTCACTTCTGGGGTGTGAGTTTTCAGTTGCATATTGTCCTGGGGACCATTCAGGCTTGTTCGCATTTGTGTTCCTCACGTGTGCCCCAAAGAATGAGGTGATTTGGTAAAATGCTATGCCCAAGATTACCATCCGAGTGCCGGCGGTGGGGTGGTTCAAATAGCTTCGGCTATCACCTCATTTTGTCCGGTCGTGATGGTCAAGTGGATTAAGGCGTCTTGTACATACCAGTTGCGTTGCTCCTGGGAGTATGGGTTCGAGGCACTTCTGGGGTGTGAGTTTTCAGTTGCATATTGTCCTGGGGACCATTCAGGCTTGTTCGCATTTGTGTTCCTCACGTGTGCCCCAAAGAATGAGGTGATTTGGTAAAATGCTATGCCCAAGATTACCATCCGAGTGCCGGCGGTGGGGTGGTTCAAATAGCTTCGGCTATCACCTCATTTTGTCCGGTCGTGATGGTCAAGTGGATTAAGGCGTCTTGTACATACCAGTTGCGTTGCTCCTGGGAGTATGGGTTCGAGTCACTTCTGGGGTGTGAGTTTTCAGTTGCATATTGTCCTGGGGACCATTCAGGCTTGTTCGCATTTGTGTTCCTCACGTGTGCCCCAAAGAATGAGGTGATTTGGTAAAATGCTATGCCCAAGATTACCATTCGAGTGCCGGCGGTGGGGTGGTTCAAATAGCTTCGGCTATCACCTCATTTTGTCCGGTCGTGATGGTCAAGTGGATTAAGGCGTCTTGTACATACCAGTTGCGTTGCTCCTGGGAGTATGGGTTCGAGTCACTTCTGGGGTGTGAGTTTTCAGTTGCATATTGTCCTGGGGACCATTCAGGCTTGTTCGCATTTGTGTTCCTCACGTGTGCCCCAAAGAATGAGGTGATTTGGTAAAATGCTATGCCCAAGATTACCATCCGAGTGCCGGCGGTGGGGTGGTTCAAATAGCTTCGGCTATCACCTCATTTTGTCCGGTCGTGATGGTCAAGTGGATTAAGGCGTCTTGTACATACCAGTTGCGTTGCTCCTGGGAGTATGGGTTCGAGTCACTTCTGGGGTGTGAGTTTTCAGTTGCATATTGTCCTGGGAACCATTCAGGCTTGTTCGCATTTGTGTTCCTCACGTGTGCCCCAAAGAATGAGGTGATTTGGTAAAATGCTATGCCCAAGATTACCATCCGAGTGCCGGCGGTGGGGTGGTTCAAATAGCTTCGGCTATCACCTCATTTTGTCCGGTCGTGATGGTCAAGTGGATTAAGGCGTCTTGTACATACCAGTTGCGTTGCTCCTGGGAGTATGGGTTCGAGTCACTTCTGGGGTGTGAGTTTTCAGTTGCATATTGTCCTGGGGACCATTCAGGCTTGTTCGCATTTGTGTTCCTCACGTGTGCCCCAAAGAATGAGGTGATTTGGTAAAATGCTATGCCCAAGATTACCATCCGAGTGCCGGCGGTGGGGTGGTTCAAATAGCTTCGGCTATCACCTCATTTTGTCCGGTCGTGATGGTCAAGTGGATTAAGGCGTCTTGTACATACCAGTTGCGTTGCTCCTGGGAGTATGGGTTCGAGTCACTTCTGGGGTGTGAGTTTTCAGTTGCATATTGTCCTGGGGACCATTCAGGCTTGTTCGCATTTGTGTTCCTCACGTGTGCCCCAAAGAATGAGGTGATTTGGTAAAATGCTATGCCCAAGATTACCATCCGAGTGCCGGCGGTGGGGTGGTTCAAATAGCTTCGGCTATCACCTCATTTTGTCCGGTCGTGATGGTCAAGTGGATTAAGGCGTCTTGTACATACCAGTTGCGTTGCTCCTGGGAGTATGGGTTCGAGTCACTTCTGGGGTGTGAGTTTTCAGTTGCATATTGTCCTGGGGACCATTCAGGCTTGTTCGCATTTGTGTTCCTCACGTGTGCCCCAAAGAATGAGGTGATTTGGTAAAATGCTATGCCCAAGATTACCATCCGAGTGCCGGCGGTGGGGTGGTTCAAATAGCTTCGGCTATCACCTCATTTTGTCCGGTCGTGATGGTCAAGTGGATTAAGGCGTCTTGTACATACCAGTTGCGTTGCTCCTGGGAGTATGGGTTCGAGTCACTTCTGGGGTGTGAGTTTTCAGTTGCATATTGTCCTGGGGACCATTCAGGCTTGTTCGCATTTGTGTTCCTCACGTGTGCCCCAAAGAATGAGGTGATTTGGTAAAATGCTATGCCCAAGATTACCATCCGAGTGCCGGCGGTGGGGTGGTTCAAATAGCTTCGGCTATCACCTCATTTTGTCCGGTCGTGATGGTCAAGTGGATTAAGGCGTCTTGTACATACCAGTTGCGTCGCCCCTGGGAGTATGGGTTCGAGTCACTTCTGGGGTGTGAGTTTTCAGTTGCATATTGTCCTGGGGACCATTCAGGCTTGTTCGCATTTGTGTTCCTCACGTGTGCCCCAAAGAATGAGGTGATTTGGTAAAATGCTATGCCCAAGATTACCATCCGAGTGCCGGCGGTGGGGTGGTTCAAATAGCTTCGGCTATCACCTCATTTTGTCCGGTCGTGATGGTCAAGTGGATTAAGGCGTCTTGTACATACCAGTTGCGTTGCTCCTGGGAGTATGGGTTCGAGTCACTTCTGGGGTGTGAGTTTTCAGTTGCATATTGTCCTGGGGACCATTCAGGCTTGTTCGCATTTGTGTTCCTCACGTGTGCCCCAAAGAATGAGGTGATTTGGTAAAATGCTATGCCCAAGATTACCATCCGAGTGCCGGCGGTGGGGTGGTTCAAATAGCTTCGGCTATCACCTCATTTTGTCCGGTCGTGATGGTCAAGTGGATTAAGGCGTCTTGTACATACCAGTTGCGTTGCTCCTGGGAGTATGGGTTCGAGTCACTTCTGGGGTGTGAGTTTTCAGTTGCATATTGTCCTGGGGACCATTCAGGCTTGTTCGCATTTGTGTTCCTCACGTGTGCCCCAAAGAATGAGGTGATTTGGTAAAATGCTATGCCCAAGATTACCATCCGAGTGCCGGCGGTGGGGTGGTTCAAATAGCTTCGGCTATCACCTCATTTTGTCCGGTCGTGATGGTCAAGTGGATTAAGGCGTCTTGTACATACCAGTTGCGTTGCTCCTGGGAGTATGGGTTCGAGTCACTTCTGGGGTGTGAGTTTTCAGTTGCATATTGTCCTGGGGACCATTCAGGCTTGTTCGCATTTGTGTTCCTCACTTGTGCCCCAAAGAATGAGGTGATTTGGTAAAATGCTATGCCCAAGATTACCATCCGAGTGCCGGCGGTGGGGTGGTTCAAATAGCTTCGGCTATCACCTCATTTTGTCCGGTCGTGATGGTCAAGTGGATTAAGGCGTCTTGTACATACCAGTTGCGTTGCTCCTGGGAGTATGGGTTCGAGTCACTTCTGGGGTGTGAGTTTTCAGTTGCATATTGTCCTGGGGACCATTCAGGCTTGTTCGCATTTGTGTTCCTCACGTGTGCCCCAAAGAATGAGGTGATTTGGTAAAATGCTATGCCCAAGATTACCATCCGAGTGCCGGCGGTGGAGTGGTTCAAATAGCTTCGGCTATCACCTCATTTTGTCCGGTCGTGATGGTCAAGTGGATTAAGGCGTCTTGTACATACCAGTTGCGTTGCTCCTGGGAGTATGGGTTCGAGTCACTTCTGGGGTGTGAGTTTTCAGTTGCATATTGTCCTGGGGACCATTCAGGCTTGTTCGCATTTGTGTTCCTCACGTGTGCCCCAAAGAATGAGGTGATTTGGTAAAATGCTATGCCCAAGATTACCATCCGAGTGCCGGCGGTGGGGTGGTTCAAATAGCTTCGGCTATCACCTCATTTTGTCCGATCGTGATGGTCAAGTGGATTAAGGCGTCTTGTACATACCAGTTGCGTTGCTCCTGGGAGTATGGGTTCGAGGCACTTCTGGGGTGTGAGTTTTCAGTTGCATATTGTCCTGGGGACCATTCAGGCTTGTTCGCATTTGTGTTCCTCACGTGTGCCCCAAAGAATGAGGTGATTTGGTAAAATGCTATGCCCAAGATTACCATCCGAGTGCCGGCGGTGGGGTGGTTCAAATAGCTTCGGCTATCACCTCATTTTGTCCGGTCGTGATGGTCAAGTGGATTAAGGCGTCTTGTACATACCAGTTGCGTTGCTCCTGGGAGTATGGGTTCGAGTCACTTCTGGGGTGTGAGTTTTCAGTTGCATATTGTCCTGGGGACCATTCAGGCTTGTTCGCATTTGTGTTCCTCACGTGTGCCCCAAAGAATGAGGTGATTTGGTAAAATGCTATGCCCAAGATTACCATCCGAGTGCCGGCGGTGGGGTGGTTCAAATAGCTTCGGCTATCACCTCATTTTGTCCGGTCGTGATGGTCAAGTGGATTAAGGCGTCTTGTACATACCAGTTGCGTTGCTCCTGGGAGTATGGGTTCGAGTCACTTCTGGGGTGTGAGTTTTCAGTTGCATATTGTCCTGGGGACCATTCAGGCTTGTTCGCATTTGTGTTCCTCACGTGTGCCCCAAAGAATGAGGTGATTTGGTAAAATGCTATGCCCAAGATTACCATTCGAGTGCCGGCGGTGGGGTGGTTCAAATAGCTTCGGCTATCACCTCATTTTGTCCGGTCGTGATGGTCAAGTGGATTAAGGCGTCTTGTACATACCAGTTGCGTTGCTCCTGGGAGTATGGGTTCGAGTCACTTCTGGGGTGTGAGTTTTCAGTTGCATATTGTCCTGGGGACCATTCAGGCTTGTTCGCATTTGTGTTCCTCACGTGTGCCCCAAAGAATGAGGTGATTTGGTAAAATGCTATGCCCAAGATTACCATCCGAGTGCCGGCGGTGGGGTGGTTCAAATAGCTTCGGCTATCACCTCATTTTGTCCGGTCGTGATGGTCAAGTGGATTAAGGCGTCTTGTACATACCAGTTGCGTTGCTCCTGGGAGTATGGGTTCGAGTCACTTCTGGGGTGTGAGTTTTCAGTTGCATATTGTCCTGGGGACCATTCAGGCTTGTTCGCATTTGTGTTCCTCACGTGTGCCCCAAAGAATGAGGTGATTTGGTAAAATGCTATGCCCAAGATTACCATCCGAGTGCCGGCGGTGGGGTGGTTCAAATAGCTTCGGCTATCACCTCATTTTGTCCGGTCGTGATGGTCAAGTGGATTAAGGCGTCTTGTACA
Organism: Procambarus clarkii; assembly: GCF_040958095.1. Lineage (NCBI taxonomy): Eukaryota > Metazoa > Arthropoda > Malacostraca > Decapoda > Cambaridae > Procambarus > Procambarus clarkii. The sequence continues at coordinate 35,943,935 of NC_091175.1, forward strand.
TACCAGTTGCGTTGCTCCTGGGAGTATGGGTTCGAGTCACTTCTGGGGTGTGAGTTTTCAGTTGCATATTGTCCTGGGGACCATTCAGGCTTGTTCGCATTTGTGTTCCTCACGTGTGCCCCAAAGAATGAGGTGATTTGGTAAAATGCTATGCCCAAGATTACCATCCGAGTGCCGGCGGTGGGGTTGTTCAAATAGCTTCGGCTATCACCTCATTTTGTCCGGTCGTGATGGTCAAGTGGATTAAGGCGTCTTGTACATACCAGTTGCGTTGCTCCTGGGAGTATGGGTTCGAGTCACTTCTGGGGTGTGAGTTTTCAGTTGCATATTGTCCTGGGGACCATTCAGGCTTGTTCGCATTTGTGTTCCTCACGTGTGCCCCAAAGAATGAGGTGATTTGGTAAAATGCTATGCCCAAGATTACCATCCGAGTGCCGGCGGTGGGGTGGTTCAAATAGCTTCGGCTATCACCTCATTTTGTCCGGTTGTGATGGTCAAGTGGATTAAGGCGTCTTGTACATACCAGTTGCGTTGCTCCTGGGAGTATGGGTTCGAGTCACTTCTGGGGTGTGAGTTTTCAGTTGCATATTGTCCTGGGGACCATTCAGGCTTGTTCGCATTTGTGTTCCTCACGTGTGCCCCAAAGAATGAGGTGATTTGGTAAAATGCTATGCCCAAGATTACCATCCGAGTGCCGGCGGTGGGGTGGTTCAAATAGCTTCGGCTATCACCTCATTTTGTCCGGTCGTGATGGTCAAGTGGATTAAGGCGTCTTGTACATACCAGTTGCGTTGCTCCTGGGAGTATGGGTTCGAGTCACTTCTGGGGTGTGAGTTTTCAGTTGCATATTGTCCTGGGGACCATTCAGGCTTGTTCGCATTTGTGTTCCTCACGTGTGCCCCAAAGAATGAGGTGATTTGGTAAAATGCTATGCCCAAGATTACCATCCGAGTGCCATCGGTGGGGTGGTTCAAATAGCTTCGGCTATCACCTCATTTTGTCCGGTCGTGATGGTCAAGTGGATTAAGGCGTCTTGTACATACCAGTTGCGTTGCTCCTGGGAGTATGGGTTCGAGTCACTTCTGGGGTGTGAGTTTTCAGTTGCATATTGTCCTGGGGACCATTCAGGCTTGTTCGCATTTGTGTTCCTCACGTGTGCCCCAAAGAATGAGGTGATTTGGTAAAATGCTATGCCCAAGATTACCATCCGAGTGCCGGCGGTGGGGTGGTTCAAATAGCTTCGGCTATCACCTCATTTTGTCCGGTCGTGATGGTCAAGTGGATTAAGGCATCTTGTACATACCAGTTGCGTTGCTCCTGGGAGTATGGGTTCGAGTCACTTCTGGGGTGTGAGTTTTCAGTTGCATATTGTCCTGGGGACCATTCAGGCTTGTTCGCATTTGTGTTCCTCACGTGTGCCCCAAAGAATGAGGTGATTTGGTAAAATGCTATGCCCAAGATTACCATCCGAGTGCCGGCGGTGGGGTGGTTCAAATAGCTTCGGCTATCACCTCATTTTGTCCGGTCGTGATGGTCAAGTGGATTAAGGCGTCTTGTACATACCAGTTGCGTTGCTCCTGGGAGTATGGGTTCAAGGCACTTCTGGGGTGTGAGTTTTCAGTTGCATATTGTCCTGGGGACCATTCAGGCTTGTTCGCATTTGTGTTCCTCACGTGTGCCCCAAAGAATGAGGTGATTTGGTAAAATGCTATGCCCAAGATTACCATCCGAGTGCCGGCGGTGGGGTGGTTCAAATAGCTTCGGCTATCACCTCATTTTGTCCGGTCGTGATGGTCAAGTGGATTAAGGCGTCTTGTACATACCAGTTGCGTTGCTCCTGGGAGTATGGGTTCGAGTCACTTCTGGGGTGTGAGTTTTCAGTTGCATATTGTCCTGGGGACCATTCAGGCTTGTTCGCATTTGTGTTCCTCACGTGTGCCCCAAAGAATGAGGTGATTTGGTAAAATGCTATGCCCAAGATTACCATTCGAGTGCCGGCGGTGGGGTGGTTCAAATAGCTTCGGCTATCACCTCATTTTGTCCGGTCGTGATGGTCAAGTGGATTAAGGCGTCTTGTACATACCAGTTGCGTTGCTCCTGGGAGTATGGGTTCGAGTCACTTCTGGGGTGTGAGTTTTCAGTTGCATATTGTCCTGGGGACCATTCAGGCTTGTTCGCATTTGTGTTCCTCACGTGTGCCCCAAAGAATGAGGTGATTTGGTAAAATGCTATGCCCAAGATTACCATCCGAGTGCCGGCGGTGGGGTGGTTCAAATAGCTTCGGCTATCACCTCATTTTGTCCGGTCGTGATGGTCAAGTGGATTAAGGCGTCTTGTACATACCAGTTGCGTTGCTCCTGGGAGTATGGGTTCGAGTCACTTCTGGGGTGTGAGTTTTCAGTTGCATATTGTCCTGGGGACCATTCAGGCTTGTTCGCATTTGTGTTCCTCACGTGTGCCCCAAAGAATGAGGTGATTTGGTAAAATGCTATGCCCAAGATTACCATCCGAGTGCCGGCGGTGGGGTGGTTCAAATAGCTTCGGCTATCACCTCATTTTGTCCGGTCGTGATAGGCAAGTGGATTAAGGCGTCTTGTACATACCAGTTGCGTTGCTCCTGGGAGTATGGGTTCGAGTTACTTCTGGGGTGTGAGTTTTCAGTTGCATATTGTCCTGGGGACCATTCAGGCTTGTTCGCATTTGTGTTCCTCACGTGTGCCCCAAAGAATGAGGTGATTTGGTAAAATGCTATGCCCAAGATTACCATCCGAGTGCCGGCGGTGGGGTGGTTCAAATAGCTTCGGCTATCATCTCATTTTGTCCGGTCGTGATGGTCAAGTGGATTAAGGCGTCTTGTACATACCAGTTGCGTTGCTCCTGGGAGTATGGGTTCGAGTTACTTCTGGGGTGTGAGTTTTCAGTTGCATATTGTCCTGGGGACCATTCAGGCTTGTTCGCATTTGTGTTCCTCACGTGTGCCCCAAAGAATGAGGTGATTTGGTAAAATGCTATGCCCAAGATTACCATCCGAGTGCCGGCGGTGGGGTGGTTCAAATAGCTTCGGCTATCATCTCATTTTGTCCGGTCGTGATGGTCAAGTGGATTAAGGCGTCTTGTACATACCAGTTGCGTTGCTCCTGGGAGTATGGGTTCGAGTCACTTCTGGGGTGTGAGTTTTCAGTTATATATATATATATATATATATATATATATATATATATATATATATATATATATATATATATATATATATATATATATATATATATATATATATATATATATATGTATATATATATATATATATATATATATATATATATATATATATATATATATATATATATATATATTTATACATATATAATACAAAAAATGTCAAATTTACGTACTTATTATTACATTACAAACATCCAAGGTTTTGAAGACACGTTTCTTCTTGCGCCCAACGAGTGAATACTGAGATCAGACCCCATAGGTCCCTATCCTCTTCATCATTTGTCTCACTGTGTCTCCACAGTTTGCACCGCCCATTTGAGACAGCGTCTGGACCTGTTAAAATAATGCATAAGCTGTAAGGTAATAGAGAATAATATATATCTTTCAATCTCAACATTAGATTTTCTAATTTCCAATTGTAATAAATAAATACCATTAAACTATTTTCCTTCTTAACTATTACAAAAATCCACGAATTTGAGTAACTTTTGCTTTTGTTGTATTTGTACCTTAAACATAACACTGAACAATCAATTCTGTGCCCCCCCCTCCTTCATCCCCCAAAAAACTAATCAAAAGACATATGTACAAGGCTAAAAAAATTAAGCAACACTTACCATACTCAGGCTAAAAGAATTAAGCAACACTTACCATACTCTTTTTATATTCAATGTTAACTTTTAGCTCGTGTGAAAGACTTGCCACCTGCTCAACAGTTTCAAGTGGGGGTGAAAGAATGTCTTCCAGGATTGGTATATCTCCATGTGTTTTGGACATACGGGTTTTCATCATTTTGACGATATTCAGGATATCCCCTGATAAAAATGTCAATTTTGACAATTTCTTCATATATATTCCATTTTTTCTGTTACTGCAAAAAAAAAAATAAAAAAATAGAAAGGGTTATTAGAACAAGCATTTACTGTTGCATATATATGATATATGTATTGATCCTTAGTGGATCCTATTTTAGTGACAGACACCAATATGTAGCCTTCAATTATGTAACCTCTCCCATTCTATGATAGGGGTGACACAGGGCAGCATCCTTAGACCCCTCCTATTTGTTATATACATCAATGATCTGCTTTATGTCTCTAACATGATTAAACCTGTATTGTTTGATGATGATACTACCATCATCTACTTAGTTGCTTTACAAGAATGTAAAACTTCAAGTCTGTACTCTCCCCCAATGTATTTTCTTGTATATGTAAAAAAAAATAAAGAATAAACACATAATAAATCAATACTTACTAGATTTTTCGAAAGGAGAGCTAGCCACCAAATAATCATTCGAATTTTCGTCTCTATTACGTAGCAAAGAAGCAGGTCTACGGAAGCCTTTCCTGTTGAGTTCGAAGCCCAGATCACTCGTTGTCTCTGAAATGATATGAAATTATAAGTATTAAATTTAAAAACCAAATAATAAATATGATATTGCTCAAATCCCGATATTTACCAAATAGTTTTAAATACATAAAACTACAAATAGTAATTATTGAATTATTACATTAGCCTATAGCTTTTATGAATGCATTAAAAAATTTTGTTTCACACAATGAAGCAACACCATTAATGTTATCAACTGTTTCCATCACCCTGAAGGCTGGCAAAAATATATTACATTAAAATCATCCACAAGTATATGTTACTATCTGTGTATGTAAATGTTTCTCCAGTTACTTAAAGCTTACCAGTTCTGTCTTGTCTTGGAGTTTGAGGGGAAGGTATTTTACTGGGCCTGTAGACAGACTTGCTTGTCCCACAAGATTCTGTCAGGGACGGAAGCGTATTAGCATTGTATAGAAAATATTTACCAAATAGTTCAGTCCAGTTCTGACCAGTTCTGTCTTGTTCTGTTAAAAAGAAAACCATCATACAAAAAGAAATAAAATGTTTTCAATTAAATTAAATTACCTGATTCCTGTATCATATTATTTTGATGTTCATCTAGAGTCAGCTTACACTCGGCAGTCTTTCGGGGTATGGAAACAGTTACTTTTCTTGGTGGTGAATCTTCACTGTCTGAAACACAAACGTTTAATGCATTCAGAAAAGCTATTAACATATATCTATATATATTTTTTAATATATTACCTAGCAAAATATATTACCTAGTAAATAAGATTATTTGTTCCATTAAACCAATCATGTTTCATTTTTTTAACAATTATTTTGAATAACTCTAAACATTCATTCCTACATACCTCCATCCACATCATTTGGTATTCTTCTGTATTTTGCTGCCCTATGGTGAAAACTTGTGTCTGTGTCACTTTCTATATTTGACGTTTCTTCTGCCTTTTTAAGGTGTTTTAGGGCAAGTTCCCAAGTACCTATAATAAAAATTAGAGTATATATAATTCATTATTACGAAACTTTGTATAACATCAAAACATTGAGAAATTGTTGATATAAACCATATGAATCAATGCTTGTATTTAATTACTATCAATGGAAAAAATATTGCTGATGATATATATATATATATATGACAATGTCAGACCACGAAGGAAAAATGAAACAGGAAATTTCCTTAAGTACTTTCGTATAGTAAATACATCTTCAGAAGGTCCTTCTGAAGATGTATTTAATATACGAAAGTACTTAAGGAAATTTCCTGTTTCATTTTTCCTTCGTGGTCTGACATTGTCACATTCTTAATCACGTGTTTATTTTCGTGATATACACACACACATATATATATATATATATATATATATATATATATATATATATATATATATATATTGACTTACATCAGATGCACTAAACATCCATTTGATATGGATGATTGACAATTCTCCTGCTTCATCTTCCACAACGATGTATTTATTTTCAGATTCAGCCATCTACAAATTTAAACTGATTAGGGACATTTTCTGCAGCACATTATCAGTGTCTAAGAAAATAAGCAGTCACTAATTTTATATAGTAGTACTAAACAACAATGTTAACCTTAATTCTAATATATTATGATGGTGAACAATACTTTTTACTAAAGTTAAAAGTTTGCAATGTAAGCAATGAGTATTCCTACAGCTTGCACAAGAATCAAAAACATAATCACAAGAAACATACTAGTCATAAATCATGTAGTATTGACAGGAAGATATAAGTACTTTCTGTTTTCTTGATTAACATTCCTCTTGTTGATGTGTTAATGCTAGATACTTTTTTTTAAAAAGTCCTTACGTGGATTAACATTGAAGGCCCCAAATATTCTTGAATCACAAGGACTAGTAAATATTGGGCTTTGAAATGGACATACCCTAACAATGAAGTAATTTTCTTCACTTCCTCGGCTGTGTACAGTCCTTAACACTTCACAGCAATTATATCCAGATAACGAATATACATTGTTAGGGAATTTATGAGAAATTATATTATCTGGAGATGTTTTATAAATCATGGTATTTTCAGCCTCCTTTATTCTTTTTGTAATTTGGACAATTGGATTTTTACTTGATCTGACCATCTTTTTCAGCTGATGCAAATAATTTTCAAATGGAAAAGCTGAACAACTGTCAAGAGTACCATGTTTCCTTCTCGAACGCTCATCCGCTCCTGACGACCCTGCTGCCCCTCCAACTTTATCAGCTGCTCCTTGAGCCCACAACATCCCAAACATGATGTAACAACCCCAGAAGGCAGCTAAGTACCCAGTGACCTAAATGTGACCGAAATATTCGACAAAACCTAACCTACTAGCTCATCTCGACCTCATTAGTGTTGCTCCCTGGAGGAAGCTAACCTGACGTTTGCTGCTGCCATATCAACGAGTCTACCCCATCTGCTGCGTACATCTCTGCTGCCACCATGCAAAACAATTCTAAGCTCGGCAAGGCCGCAAAGAATGATAGCACACCTAGCAGGATGAACCCAACCAGCCAAGCTAGCAACAGGAATAACGCAGCTGTCTCCCCCTTAGTGGCTACCGGGGGAAGTACCGACCCTCCCTGCGTCAACAATAACAAACCTTCTCAGCTGATTGAAGCGTCATCACTGACTCGAGCCTTACAACAGTTATGTAACCATATGGAGCAACTTAAACGAGCTGCCTCCCCATGTTCTGACTTTAAGCGTCTCGCTGATAATCCATGGCTCAGATTATTGACTCAAATACATGATGACCAAAAGTCTATAATCCGAGAGCAGTCGGACCTGATAATAAATAAATAAATAAATATGTTTATTCAGGTAAGGTACATACATACAAGTGATGTTACATTAATGGATTGATATATAGATAGAGCTAGTACATACAATGCCTAAAGCCACTATTACGCAATGCGTTTCGGGCAAGAAAAACATTAATATCTAGAACTTAATACTAATTGAGCATAAAGAATAAAAAGTGTTGAAAACAAATACAAATAAAGATAAAAAAAGGGGGAACATGACTGAAAAAGCAGCACAAATACAATAGGTTGACAGACAGTGTTGATTAAAAAAAAAATAATAATAATAAAATAAAATAACAGACATGGGTTGACAATAAAGGAGTGAGGTGGGTTACAGGGAATTTATTAGGTAGTGTTTAGTTTTTATCTTGAACTGGTTGAGAGAGGTACAGTCTTTAACATGGTTGGGAAGGTCATTCCACATTCTGTGTCCCTTGATTTGTAGAGCATTTCTAGTTTGATTAAGTCGTACTCTAGGAATATCAAAACTGTATTTATTCCTGGTGTGGTGCTCATGGGTTCTGTTACAACCTTCAATGAAGCTTTTGAGGTCAGGATTGGCATTACAGTTCAGCGTTTTATATATGTATAATACACAAGAGAGAATGTGCAGTGACTTAATATCTAACATATTCAGAGATTTGAGTAAGGGTACCGAGTGCTGTCTGGGGCCAGAGTTGGATATTGTCCTAATAGCAGCTTTGTGTTGGGTAATGAGAGGACGTAAATGATTTTGGGTAGTAGAACCCCAAGCACAAATACCATAGTTGAGGTATGGATAGATGAGGGAGTAATAGAGAGTAACCAGGGCAGGGCGGGGTACATAATATCTGATCTTAGAAAGAATGCCAACAGTTTTTGAAACTTTTTTTGATATATTTAGAATGTGACCCTGGAAATTCAGCTTGTGGTCGAGGAGAACGCCAAGGAATTTGCCATCTAATTTGTTACAAATTTGGGTATTGTTTATTTTGAGATTTATCTGATTAGAGGATTTATTGCCAAACAGAATATAAAACGTTTTGTCAATGTTAAGGGTGAGTTTGTTGGCAGTTAGCCAAAGATGGACTTTCTCTAGCTCAGTATTTACTGTGGCATTTAGAGCAAGGGGGTCAGGACTGGAGTAAATGAAGGTTGTGTCGTCAGCAAATAGAATTGGTTTGAGGTGTTGGGAGGCATTTGGAAGGTCATTAATGTAGATGAGAAAGAGGAGAGGGCCAAGTATGCTGCCCTGAGGAACACCAATGTTGATGGGTAGGGTGGGAGAAATTGTATTATTCACAGAAACATACTGGAGCCTGTCAGTAAGATAAGATTTGAGGTAATGCAGGGAGTGTCCTCTGACTCCATAATGATGTAATTTAAGAAGAAGGTTTTGATGGTTGACAGTGTCAAAAGCCTTACGCAGGTCCACAAATAACCCAACAGGAAACTCCTTTTTATCAAGAGCTGCGTGAATTAAGTTAATCATACTAATAAGTGCATCGTTAGTGCTTTTTTGGGTCTGAAGCCATAATGAAGCTTCAGAGTGATGCTTTGGCCATGCACAAGATTAACCAAGATCTGTCTGCCAGAGTCGGCCACCTCGAATAGGAATTAAGCTCTCTTCAGATCTCGGTTACTAACTTTAAACCAGCAGAAACCTCTAAGAAGCAAGAAGAGATGTTACAAAAGTTAGAGAATTATTTTAACTCCCTACAACAGCAACACACTGCAACCCAAGACGAATCAGACCAACTTAAGCTCCTTGATTCTGTCATCATCTCATCACATGATTTTCCCCATGAAACTGACAGAGAAGACTGTACTGCCATCGTGATCCAGGAATTGCGTACTAAGTTGAATTATTCAATCGTAGCACAAGATGGAGGATGATAAAGTGACGAGGTTTATTGACTCTAGAGACGAACAGGTGCTGGAAGAGTGCACCAAGGCACAGCTACAGGCTATAGCGAATCATTTTGGAATAAAGCTGAAATCTGCCAGAGTTGGTGAAAGAAGACTAGAGATAATGGCTCAGCTCAAGGCTCGAGACGAAGCTTCGGGGGAGGAACGGCCCCAAACACCTGCCAGTGAGGGTGAACACCTGAGTATTGGTGGAAGCAGCAGGGGATCCAGCGGCAGCAGGCACAGCATAAAGCTGGAAATAATGAAGCTGCAGCTAGAAGCACAGAAGCGCAGAGAAGAGCGAGAAGCGCAGCTGAGGAGAGAAAAAGCAGAAGCGCAGCTGAGGAGAGAAGAAGCACAACAGCGCAAAGAAGAGCGAGAAGCACAACAGCGCAAAGAAGAGCAAGAGCGAGAAGCACAGATGAAGCGTGAGGAGCGAGAAGCACAGATGAAGCGTGAGGAGTGAGAAGCACAACTGCGCCGAGAAGAACAAGAGCGAGAAGCACAGATGAAGCGTGAGGAGCGAGAAGCACAGATGCAGCGTGAGGAACGAGAAGCACAGCTACGCAGGGAAGAACGAGAGCAAGAAGTTAGGATGAGACAACAGGAAATAGAAGCCAACAGGGAGGTGGAGCTGAAGCGAGCTGAACTGGGACTAGGTGCCCCTGCCCCGCCACAGGAAGACCGACGAGTGAGGGAACGAGACCTGCCGGTCTTTGTGCCTAGTGAAGCCGAAAGTTTCTTCGATCACTTTGAGAGAGTTGCTGCTATGAAGAGGTGGCCGAGGGCGGAGTGGGCGGAGTTGGTCCAAGGGAGGCTCACAGGTGAAGCTCGTGAAGCCTTCACTATGCTCGACTTCCAAGAATGCACTAACTACGATGCGGTAAAACGAGCTGTGCTCCGATCCTTTAAGCTCACGCCAGAGTGTTACAGAAAGAGGTTTAGAGAATGTACCCGGTCGCCAGGAAAGTCGTATGCGGAGACGGCGAGGGACATAGAAAGAAAGCTCCTTAAGTGGCTGGACTCTGAAGAAGCAAGGTCGGTCGAAGAGGTCAAGGAACTAATGGCCATGGAAAAGTTTATGTCCGTGCTCTCTCCTGAGATCAGGATGAGGATAAAGGAGGCGGACATAAAGGACCTGAGGGCCGCAGCCGACCGGGCCGACATGTTAGAAGAAGCCCTACGTCCACGCCGAGAGGGACAGAACCGACCACCCGCATACGTCGGAAATGATCGGAGTTATAGAAGGACGGATGGATGGAGGACAGGAGTGAGTTCTCCCAAATCCCACCTCTCAAGTTGGAACACCCGAGGGTCAAAAGGTACGGTAGAACCGATCAAGAAGAACCAAGCGGAGAGCTCGGGAGCTGTTGTTGCGACCAAGGAGTCAACCAGCGGTGCGGGAAAGACATAGGGGTGCGACGGCCTCTGGAGGCAGTGCTAAGGCGAGCGGTGGCGGATGGTCTCCGTCGAGGGGCCGCTGCTACAACTGTGGAATACCCGGACACGTTACGCGGGAATGCAGACGCCCTAAGCAGCGGGGACACGTTGCTTTAGTGATGTTCGAGGACCAGAGGGCCGAGAGAGTGCGGGATGATCCCGTGCTGAGTGGGGAGAAGAAAGTTCACCCATTCGTGTGTCAAGGAACCGTAAGGATGGGGGACGCAGACCCCATCCCCGTGAAGATCTTGAGGGACACCGGGGCTGATTTTACCCTGGTGAGTGAAACCCTGTTCCCCGAGGGTTACGAAAGTACCAGTGTGGGGGTGGCAAGTGTGACCACTGTGGGAGGCCCAGTGAGGATGCCCCTACACCAGGTGACTTTGGATTCCGATTATGGCTGCCAGACCCTAGTGGTGGGAGTCTGTACATCAATGCCCAAGATGGAGGCGCAGGTCATCTTGGGGAATGACGCGTGTGGAGGATATGTCCTTCCGAATCTTGTGAAAGGCGAAGAATGCCTAGAACAATACAAGGAGACAGGCGGAGAGTGAAACGCCTGTGGGGGCGAGAAGGGAATCGCGCCGGTGGCGTTCCCAGTTTGTGCTGTGATACCAAGACGACGCGAAGAACAAGGAGGTTGTGGATCTGATGGGGCTGAGGAGACAACTGACAGCCTGGGAATAGATCACCTCTTCGTAGAACCCGGAGAACGAGCGGATGGCGGAGACAGCCCAAGTGGTGAGTTACAGGTGACCCTCACCAGCTCTCTAGGGGTAGACCGCGCTCGTCTTGAACAGTTGCAGCAGGAGGAGTTCCCCGATTTGATTAGTGAGGCCCAAGGAGGACGTGTTGGCCCTGAGAAGGCAACTCATTTTTACCTTCAAGACGGCATGCTGATGAGGCAGTGGAGACCTGTGAGGGTGGAGGCCGGGGAAGAGTCCCTAAGCACGAGGCACCAGGTAGTGTTGCCGGCCCAGTGCAGAGCGGCCGTGTTGGACCTAGCGCACTCCGTGAACTCTGCAGGCCACCTGGGAGTGACTAAGACGCTGCGAAGGATCAGGGATTACTTTTACTGGCCAGGTATGGACGCCGAGGTGAGACGCTATTGTAAGACGTGCTTACCATGCCAGAGGGCAGGGAAGAGCCAGTCCGCGATACCGAAGGCCCCATTGATCCCTGTTCCAGCGTTTGGGCCAGCTTTCGAGCGTCTGCTAGTTGATGGAGTGGGTCATTTGCCAAGGACGAAGAAAGGGAACACCTACCTAATGACAATAATGTGCACATCCACCAGGTTTCCGGAAGCCGTCCCGATGTGACGTTTAACGTCGCAAGGAGTAGCCAGCCAACTGCAGCGATTTTTCTCGTGGGTGGGGATGCCCAAAGAGATCCAGACAGACTGCGCAAGCATATTTCAGTCGAAATGGTTTCGACAGACGGTGGCAGGATGGGGAGTGACTCAGATTCGATCGTCGCCCTACCGACCGCAGTCGCAGGGGGCGATCGAAAGATTCCACTCCACATTGAAGACTGTGCTGAGAGTGTTCTGCGCAGAACAAGGGGCTGAGTGGGATGAGGCTATATACCCCGCGTTATTTGCCATACGCAACGCGGTGGTAGAGTCACTAGGATTCTCACCATTCCAGCTAGTGTATGGACACGAGGTGAGAAGTCCCCTGTCCATGCTGAGAGAACAATGGACACCGGCAGCGACCGTGGGAACGGTGAACGAATATGTCCAGAAGTTTAAAGAACGTCTCACTCTAGCGAAGGAACTGGCTGGGAAGCACATGAAGGAGGCGCAGCGTAAGATGTCGGAGTGGTACGACAAGAGAGCTATGCAGAGGGATTTCCAGGTCGGGTCCCAAGTAATGGTCTTGCTTCCAGGTAAAGGTAGGGTAACCGAGTCACGGTTCGAGGGACCATGCCAAGTGCTGCGACGGTTGGGTCCGGTGTCGTACGAAATTGGGAAGTCGGACAGATCCCGAAAGAAACAGGTGTGTCACGTGGACCGCCTGAAGCCCTTTTTCACTGTGGAAGGAGGAACCGCCAGGCAGGAAGGAACGACGACCCGGGAACCCCAGCAGAAGACAATTCTGTGTGTACAGGTGGACCAAGACCTCCCGGAGGAGGAAGGAAAGTGGTCCAGGGCGGATGGCACCCGTCTCACCAACACTGAGAGTCTGGCAAACATCAAGGACAAGCTGTCACATCTGGAAGGGCAACAGAGAGCGGACCTGACGGACCTACTGAGAAAGAATGCCTCCCTCTTCACCGACGTGCCCCGACGACACAGGAGTGTGACGCACGAGGTGGAGGTGAGGGACGCCAGGCCCGTAAAACAGAGCGCGTACAGGGTGAACCCAGAGAAGCGAGAGCTGATGAGAAAGGAGGTGGAGTACCTCCTTGAGAACGACCTTGCGGAGCCCAGTAAAAGTGAGTGGAGTTCCCCATGCCTGTTGGTGAGGAAAAGCGACGGAACATACCGCTTTTGTACCGATTACAGGAGGGTGAACTCCGTCACAGTGGCAGATTCTCACCCCATGCCAAGAGTGAGTGACTGCATTGACCAGGTGGGCAGTGCACGGTATGTATCCAAGGTCGATCTTCTCAAGGGGTACTACTAGATCTCCCTGACTCCTGAGGCCAGGAAGATATCAGCTTTCGCGACTCCTGATGGGCTGTACCAGTACAAGGTGTTGCCCTTCGGCATGAAAAATAGCGGCAGCTGCTTCCAGCAGATGATGAACGAGCTGTTAAGGGGTGCAGCAGGATGCACGGTTTACATCGATGACATCGTCGTGTACGCCGACGATTGGGGGACGCATCTGGAGAGACTTGGGGAATTATTCAGAAGGTTAGAGGAGGCTAACCTGACTGTAAATTTGGCCAAGAGTGAGTTCGGGAAAGCTCACTTAGAGTACCTCGGTTTTGTCATCGGCCAAGGTGAAGTCACTCCAGTTGATAACAAAGTAGCAGCCATAAAGAAATACCCCGTGCCCAAGACGCGCAAGGAGTTGCTCAGGTACCTCAGAATGATATGGTACTATCGTGGGTTCTGCCTGAATTTCTCCACGGTAGCGCATCCCCTAACCGAGCTACTCTCCAAGAATGTAAGATGGAGATGGGGAGAGGCCTGTCAAGAGTCTTTTGAAAAGACCAAGAAATTGTTGATGGAGGCCCCAGTATTGATATCTCCAGATTTTTCAGCCGGTTTTATCCTGTACGTGGACGCCAGCGACGTTGGAATAGGGGCCAAGTTGGCTCAAGAACGGAGTGAAGTACATAGGCCAGTCGCCTTCTACTCGAAGAAGTTCGTAAAATACCAGCGGGCCTACAGCACCGTTGAGAAGGAGGCATTGGCGCTAGTTATGGCCCTGAAGCACTTTGATGTGTACGTGGGAGGAGGGGCGAGACCTGTCCTAGTATTCACCGATCACAACCCTCTCACATTTTTATACAAGATGAAGAATTCCAACCAACGTCTAACGAGGTGGGCGTTGTTACTGCAAGAATACCGGCTGGAAATCAAACACATCAAGGGGAAGGACAACGTAGTAGCGGATGCCCTATCACGCATCCACTAACCAGACATGACTCTTATTTTAAGGGGAGGGGTATGTGACGGAGTTCCCCCCCTTATAATTCTCCCACGCCTGCAGTAAGAGTCATGTCTACTTTTCCCAAGCGTTCTCTACGTTGCAGGCTACAATTTGATATATGGGAGAGAGTGAAGTGTTCTCGGAGAGCCGAGAAATTTGTGAAATAGTAATATTTTGGCCTGTGGTTTAGGCCCTTTAGGGAGCCAAGATGGCGCTTGCTTCCCTGATCTCCCGCCAAAACCGTGTGACGTCAGTGGCACCGGATTGGTCACCGACAGCAATGTGGCACCGGGAGCCAATGAAAACGTCCCGTAGCGAAAGTGACGTCACGAAGGAAAGGGGTCCGGGCCGCGCGCCACTCTGGCGCCATCAGTCAGACACGACACGTCATAGAGGTCGGACATGCGACGGATGGTCCTGTCAGTTGGACAGCCATTCCCGCTCCCGTGGATTTACGCGTCACCTGAAGTCCGCCAGTACTCTGAGAAGTCTTCCCTAGTTCATGTGTTGAACCAGAAGAGGGAATTGACGGTTATTTGAGCAACAAGTGCTCCAGTCAGGTGCTGTGCAAGAAGCAGTGAAGCCGTGCAGTGACGGATGTGACGTCTGTGGCAATTCACCAGTTCGTGACAGCGTAGTGGCAGGCAGAGCCACTGGGTAGCTGAGGAAGAGAGGACTATTTGGGGAAAACGGACGACTGTAGCTGAGACGTAGGCGACAGCCGTTGCTGGGAGAAGACGACGGCCAGGAGACCGACTCCAACCTTCAAGAAGGCAAGAAGGAGGACGGACCTGCAGTGAGGAGGCACGGAGACGACGCGCTAAACGGTGGGACGACGAGAGGCTCTGGTAGGACACGACGACGTGTAGTGTGGGGGCGTTCCCGACACGAGGACCAGGAGCTACATCTCGACTCTCATCGGAGGATAGGGTGAAGTAGGTGTTTCTAGTTCCCTCCCCATTCCCCTTTAGTTAGCTATGTTATTTGGCTATATTATCTAGCCTGAGGATTTTATATGGCGTGAGCAAGTCTCACCCATGTCACGGTAAAGCACCAGTGTGCTAGACAGTACTATCAAGAGTACTTGTAATATTCATGTTGATTATTGGTGTGTACAGGCACCAGGAACCAGTGATAAATTTACTGTGTTGTGTATATCTTTCTATAGATTTTTTATATGAACATATAGTGGTAAATTATATATAATATTATGCCAGTATTTGGAGGTTAGGCTATGTGCCCAGAAACTATTTATTTTCCATGTATTGATGATTGATTTATATACCATATATATGTCTATGTTCATTCAGTGAATAATCATTTGTGAGTACAGTGAATTATTGCGTTATCGCCCACGAGAGAAAGTATTGAAAACTCCAGTGTTAATATTTCATAATATATTGTTGGATGAATAACAGTGTAAGACCATTACAGTGAGTCATTGTAGAATTGATTGTAGAAAAGACTGTTTGAGCCTGAGTACAGTGTAACTAAGTAATTCGGTTTATTTGTGCCAATATCGAGTGTGCGAGTTTCTAGTAATATTGGAGAATTTAAAGAAACCGCGCGCGTGAATCTAGAAAACAAGCAAATTTCGCGCGGAGAGACCATTGCGATCAGCTGTTCTTGACACTTGATGAGGAGGGGAGAATGTTGCCCTCTAGTGATCGCATACTAACCGTGGGAATTACCGGCCGCGTCAGGATCAGTTGATTAATTGATTATTGTTTGGCTTTGTGACATCTCTCATACATTTTAAGTAAAATACAAAACTATCTTTGTGTTTATATCATCCCCTCCATTGATCTTGTGGCTATATTATACTGATAAACATAGAGTGATAACAATAAGTACCTGCCTGATTCCTGATCTTTGAGTGTGACCTTGCCAAGGCTACCACTGAATACACCAGTCCACTGATGGTGTTACTGGCCACCAAAAACACCAGTTGGCGACCTTGTAGTTAACCGAAGAACCCTATTGTTGGGGAGGGCACACGACAGTCGATGTGAACGAGTCGTGTTCTCACTCTTTCTTAATAAGAGGCCGTTAAGATTGACTGGGAGACTCTCCTGGCGTGCAGTGGCGCCGTGAGGATCGAGGGAAGACCCGCAGGGCTACGGTGAGTGATCTTGAGCATAACTATTGCTCACCCCAGACTAGAGAGAAGAGAGGTGGAACCCCAACAATAGTCAATGTGAAATGCTGCAATTAAGTCTATGTTCAAGTCACAGAATGGTGATTTACCATGATGATGTTGCGAGTTAGATTAATTACGGAAGCGTGTGTCTGTTCTAATGGTTAAATTTGTTACTTCTGGATATGTCATTTTCCCCATCCAAGTACCTTTCTGTTCACATTTGTCACAGCCATAATAACCTGAAAACAGTTTTATGGACTTCACCATAGCCTTAGCAGGTGCATCACAAATTACACATTGTATTTTTATGTTGATAATTCTGTTACCATACTGAATCCCATGCAACAAAAGGTCATCCATATCAGATATAAAATCATATAAGAAATTTAAATCACTTGGCTTAGAACGTCCATACATGAGGACAACTGGAAAGACTTTCAAAGGTTTAATATTCATTACTGCACAGAGAACTGGCCACAAAGCATCATTTTTGCTTCTAAATATAGGAAGGCCATCAATGTTACATGACAATAATAATTGTCTCAGTCCTTTTATAGTTGCTTTTGGATATCTACTTATGTTTTTTAACAGTTCCTCTTTTAACCCAAAGTAGACATATTTCATTCCAGATTTTTGCTGAGTTTCTATGTACCTTTCAGAACTGATTAGTGTCCGAGCTGTTTTTGGTAAGTAGTCAATTCCCATTTGCCTCAAAATTTGTAATAATTCATCAACAACATTGTTGATGCAAATCCTGGCCGGGGAGGATTTACTGGGCGCAATTCCTTAACTGTAGCCTCTGTTTAACGCAACAGTAAAATGTGTACTTGGATGAAAAAACGATTCTTCGCGGCAGGGGATCGTATTCCAGGGACCATAGGATTAAGGACTTGCCCGAAACGCTACGCGTACTAGTGGCTGTACAAGAATGTAACAACTCTTGTATATATCTCAAAAAAAAAAAATGATGATTATCATGGTCATCATTCTCCTCCTCACTTTGAGAATTAGATAATACATCATGAATATCAGTAAGATTCATGTGTAAATCATCAATTTCAGAGCCTAATCCATACTCTTGATTTGACTCGGCTTCAAAAGAACTAATGTCATTGTCTGACGACTCAATCTCTGAACTTGATGGTGACTCAGTAAGATTAATGGGTTCACTAGTGTGTACAGCTGTATTTGGATGCATTTTGTGTATACGTTTTAGCCTTCTTGATACTTGCATCCATCTGTTGTTGTATTGGAGTCGCTTTTTTCGCTTATACTCGTACATTCTGTTGAAGAGTGTCAAATTTCTACATTAGACTACCATATTACCTATATTATTGTTAATAATGTATTGACAGATGCAATATGTACTAAAATTCTAAAAATAAGTCATGCATTATATACAATGTGTGGGAAACTGTCTGCTGAGAAAAGCTGGTGTGGGGGTTGTTACAAGAGTGAGCAATAATTAAAGCTGGTGCATATAACATCCTTGTCAGGCACATGCAAAAGTGAACACTTCCAGAATTGGAGACTTGCAGAAATGTAACATGTGGAAATAGAGGCATGCCAAAACAAAGACATGCATAAATTCAAATTCTTATCTAAATAATTTCTAGTGATTATTATATAAATTATTCCATCAGTACTAGATCAAATATTCACAAAAAAAAGGAGAAGAGATATTTGATATTCAATACCATCCTCCCTTTGGAAAAAGTAATCATGTCCTGTTGGATATTAATTATATGTTAAGATATAATCTAAAAGAAAATAGGGACATTGAAATGGTTGTTAAACTCTATTTCAATAAAGGACACTATAGGGAACCTCGAACCCTGTATTACAAGTGTAAGTGAAAATATTGGAAAAAATAATTAAAGCTAAATGTGAAGAACACCTGGAGACAAATGCTACACTTGCTTACATTTATGAATTGCTTTTAAATACATAGGTCAAATACTAAAAAAATTGTTTAAAACTTTTGTTAGACCACAGCTGGAATATGCAGCGGTTGTATGGTGCCCATATCTAAAGAATCACATCAACAAACTGGAAAAGGTATAGACATGCCATTAAGTGGCTCCCAGGTTAGAGGCATAAAATGCCAAAACTAGATGATAGAATAAAAAGAAGATATTGTAAAAGGTAACCAAACAAAGATGCCACAGAAATATTAGAAAATTAACTTTCGCAAGCAGCGTGGTAGACACGGTTGGAACAAGTTAGGTGAGAGGGTGGTGGAGGCCAAAACCATCAGTAGTTTCAAAGCATTATATGACAGTGCTGGGATGGGACACCACAGGCGTAGCCACAAATAATAGAATTTGGCGGTTCATATCACATTTTTTAAAATTTGAGATAAGGATGGTAATAAAGTTCAATGTAAAAACACCTATTATTAATGAATTTGTGAGAACTTCATATAAAATTAACAACTGAGCAAAGTATAGTACCATAGAAATAAAAAAAAATGCTGCATGTTATTTCTTCACATTACCTTTCTGTAGATTTATTCCTTTGCTACTACGTGAATGATCCGGTTCAGTAGTGTTGTAGTAGTTGCCTGCAGTACCTGCAGTTTGAAACAAATGTTAGAGACAATAGGCAGATCATTGATGTATATAAGAAATAGGAGAGGAGATGTTGCCCTGTGGCACTCTAACAGTTATTGAATAATAATTCATAATTATTTTTTTTTTAGTGTGCCTGCGGCCTGGTCCTCGACCAGGCCTCCACCCCCAGGAAGCATCCTGTAACAACTGACTCACACCCAGGTACCTATTTTACTGCTAGGTAAAAGGGACATAGGGTGAAAGAAACTCTGCCCATTGTTTCCCGCCAGTGCCTATGATCGAATCTAGGACCACAGGATCACAAGTCCAGTCCGGCATAGTAGGCCGAGAAGTGTGTTATATTTATTTAATTTATTTATTTATTTATTTATTTATTTATTTATTTATGCATATACACATTGGGAATGTGAGGATACATAATATGGTAATTACAGTCAATAATTACAATAATTTTTTCAAATATTTTTGATAGAATGGGTAGATTTGATATTGGTCTATAATTGTTTATGTCCGCCGGATTGCCTCCTTTATGGACTGGCGTTACTCTTGCTTTTTTGAGGATATGAGGGATTGGTGTGACACTCTATAGATTTGTTGAACAGTAGTGCTATGGGTGGGGCAAGGGCATGGGAGGCTCTCTTGTACACAATGGACAGAATTTCGCTGGTGTTCCCTGCCTTGGTTTTTAGAGAGTGTATGATGGACACAACATCTGCCGGGCTGATTGGTGAAAGGAGAAGAGAGTTTGGATAGCTGCCTGAGAGATATGTGTCTGAGTCTGTGGGATTTTACTGGCAAGATTAGCACCAACCGATGAAAAGAAACTATTAAATTCATTTGTCATTTCTAAATCAGTTGACAGTATATCCCCATCCTTATAGAGTTTTATTTGGTTATGTGAGTGTTGTTTAGTTCCTAGGGTACTAGAGACTGTTTTCCAAGTGCATTTCATGTTGACTTTTGCTTCATTGAATCTATTCACATAATATGCAAGTTTTGCCTTTCTTATGATACTGGTAAGCATTGATGAGTACCTTTTAGCTACTTCCTTTGAAACTAGGCCAATCCTAAGTTTCTGTTCATATTCATGTTTCTTGTTGATTGAGTTGAGAATGCCACTTGTGAGCCAAGGATTGTTTAATCTTTTGTCAGTTACTTGCTTGGTAAGAAGGGGACAATGAAGGTTGTAGAGGCTTAGAGTTTTGGAGAGGAAGAGGTTAGCTAATGAATTTATATCCTGGATATTATTGAATTCAGAATCCCAGTTAATATTGTGAAGTGCATCTGCAAGATTGCCTAAAGCTGATTCACTGTGTAGCCTAAATGAAAGTTTCATGCTTTTTGGTGGTGTTATGTCCATGTTCGCTATGAGAAAGGTAGGATAGTGGTCAGTTGTTCTGTCGTAGATTATACCAGATACAAGGGGAGACAAGAGGATTTAAGGGATTTAATTGTAAACTGAGCAAAAGTATATTCACAGTAGTCATCTCTGTCACTAATAACACTGTTGCAGATAAATGTATCTCGGTAATATATAGCTGTGCCACCACCTTTTTTATTAGGCCTACAGTTATGAATGGCTTTATAACCAGCTAAGTTGTAGAGTTGGGTATACTCTTTATTTAGCCAAGTTTCTGTTAAAATAATGAATGCTAAGTTAGTACCTAGTGCTGTGAGTAATGCATTTAAATCGTCAAAATATTTACCAAGTGATCTAACATTTTGATTGTAAACTGATAGACAGGTGCTATTTTGGATTTTGTTTTTAGCCTGGTGTGCTGTGAAATACTTGCAATAATGATGTGCTGGTTGGTGTAGATATGAGACAGAAGATTTTGACCAGGATCAATATCAGTGTGCATGGAGATGCAGAGGGATCACGATACAAGATACACGATAAAGCAAAACACAAGAATAAAAACAAATGCAATAAAATAGTAACAATTTAGAAGTAAATAAAGATCCAATAGATAGCCAGGAAGGACACAGAAGCTACATAAAATAAAAAACAAAAAATCAGTAAAGACTGACAATATAAATGTAAAATAAAAAATAATAAGAAAAATAATATAAATATAAAGTAAAATGTTTATATAAAGTTTATATAAAGTTAAAGTTTATATAAAGTAAAATGATCTTGAAGATAATTAGCTTAGTAATGGGTAATTAAAATCCTATAATTGGTATGAACCTAAGAAAACAGAGTGAGCTCAAATAGGTAATTCCGAGAGAAAAAAAGAAAGAAAAAAAAGATGACATGCAAATCTAATTAAATCTTGAAATTTACTCTAATATAAATCTAAGTGTAAAAATAAACAGGGTGAGAGTATATTCATGTGGAAGATTTTACTATGATACTGAGGTAGATGCTTATTTAGACAATTATACTATTAATTAATTCCAATAAATGATTACAAGACACAAATACCAAGTTACTTTAAGTACCATGGTAATAAAAAGCCCTAGGTTTAGTGACAAGGGGATTAACTAAGACCAAATAATTAAGAGTAAAAAACAGGCAAAGATGACAAACAAAAAAATAAAAATGAAAATAAAAATAAAAACCTTTGGAAAGGAAAGGCACAGCTTAAGTACACTTTGGTTGTATGTGAGACTACAAATTATGTTCTGGTTATTCAGCTGATATCCCACAGTCATCCAGGAAAGAAGTGAGGTGTGCCTCAGTGGTTATGACATAAGTTTTTCCAGTCATATATATATTAAATATATATATATATATATATATATATATATATATATATATATATATATATATATATATATATATATATATATATATATATATATATATATATATATATATATATATTTATATATATATATATATATATATATATATATTTATATATATATATATATATATATATATATATATATATTTATATATATATATATATATATATATATATATATATATATATATATATATATATATATATATATATATATATATATATATATCCCCTCCAAACTGTATTGGAGGGGATCTAAACATTCCCTCTAATGCGTTATGCGTGGTTTCCTCCGAGGCTATGGGTCCCCCTTCTTCCAGCTAGAGGTGGTACTCCCTTCCTATATATTCAAAAAAAAAAAAAAAAAAAAATATATATATATATATATATATATATATATATATATATATAAAATATATATATATATATATATATATATATATATATATATATATATATATATATATATATATATATATATATATATATATATATATATATATATATATATATATATATATATATATGTCGTACCTAGTAACCAGAACGCACTTCTCAGCCTACTATGCACGGCCCGATTTGCCTAATAAGCCAAGTTTTCATGAATTATTTATTTTTCGACTACCTAACCTACCTAACCTAACCTAACCTAACTTTTTCGGCTACCTAACCTAACCTAACCTATAAAGATTGGTTAGGTTAGGTTAGGTAGGATTGGTTAGGTTGGTCATATATCTACGTTAATTTTAACTCCAATAAAAAAAAAATTGACCTCATACATAATGAAATAGGTAGCTTTATCTTTTCATAAGAAAAAAAATTGAGAAAATATATTAATTCATGAAAACTTGGCTTATTAGGCAAATCGGGCCTTGCATAGTAGGCTGAGAAGTGCGTTCTGGCTACTAGGTACGTCATATATATATATATATATATATATATATATATATATATATATATATATATATATATATATATATATATATATATATATATATATATATATATATATTATTAAATATGACCGAAAAAGTAAGATTAATAATTCTAACACGAATTTTCTCAATCTTTCGTACATTACGCTTCACTGTTGGAGGTAAATAAAAAATCACTTCTCCAAAATTCATTTTTATTTCTAGTCTGACGCGACACGGGCGCGTTTCGTAAAACTTATTACATTTTCAAAGACTTCACAAATACACAACTGATTAGAACTTACGTATCTCTGATTTTATATCTACATTTGAGTGAGGTGGGAGGGGTGATGTGGCATTAACACAAGACAGAACAAGAGGGGATATTAATAGGGTATTAAAAGTACCAACACAAGACAGAACAGAAACAATGGGTATTGAATAGAAGTGTTTGTAGAAAGCCTATTGGTCCATATTTCTTGATGCTTCTATATTGGAGCGGAGTCTTGAGGTGGGTAGAATATAGTTGTGCAATAATTGGCTGTTGATTGCTGGTGTTGACTTCTTGATGTGTAGTGCCTCGCAAACGTCAAGCCGCCTGCTATCGCTGTATCTATCGATGATTTCTGTGTTGTTTACTAGGATTTCTCTGGCGATGGTTTGGTTGTGGGAAGAGATTATATGTTCCTTAATGGAGCCCTGTTGCTTATGCATCGTTAAACGCCTAGAAAGAGATGTTGTTGTCTTGCCTATATACTGGGTTTTTTGGAGCTTACAGTCCCCAAGTGGGCATTTGAAGGCATAGACGACGTTAGTCTCTTTTAAAGCGTTCTGTTTTGTGTCTGGAGAGTTTCTCATGAGTAGGCTGGCCGTTTTTCTGGTTTTATAGTTAATCGTCAGTTGTATCCTCTGATTTTTGTCTGTAGGGATAACGTTTCTATTAACAATATCTTTCAGGACCCTTTCCTCCGTTTTATGAGCTGTGGAAAAGAAGT
Source organism: Procambarus clarkii (assembly GCF_040958095.1). Taxonomy (NCBI): domain Eukaryota; kingdom Metazoa; phylum Arthropoda; class Malacostraca; order Decapoda; family Cambaridae; genus Procambarus; species Procambarus clarkii. The sequence continues at coordinate 35,967,645 of NC_091175.1, forward strand.
TCCTGTAAAATAGTCTAATAGGGGGTATAGGTGTTGTGTTAGTTGTCTCTTCAAAGGTTGCATGGCTTTTCACTTTCCTTCTTATGATGTCTTCGATGAAACCATTGGAGAAGCCGTTATTGACTAGGACCTGCCTTACCCTACAGAGTTCTTCGTCGACTTGCTTCCATTCTGAGCTGTGGCTGAGAGCACGATCGACGTATGCGTTAACAACACTCCTCTTGTACCTGTCAGGGCAGTCGCTGTTGGCATTTAGGCACATTCCTATGTTTGTTTCCTTAGTGTAGACTGCAGTGTGGAAACCTCCGCCCTTTTCCATGACTGTTACATCTAGAAAAGGCAGCTTCCCATCCTTTTCCGTCTCGTAAGTGAAACGCAGCACGGAACTCTGCTCAAATGCCTCCTTCAGCTCCTGCAGATGTCTGACATCAGGTACCTGTGTAAAAATGTCGTCAACATACCTGCAGTATATGGCCGGTTTCAAGTTCATGTCGACTAAGACTTTTTGCTCGATGGTACCCATGTAAAAGTTTGCAAACAGGACACCTAGGGGAGAACCCATGGCGACCCCATCTACTTGCTTATACATGTGCCCATCCGGGCTCAAGAAGGGTGCCTCTTTAGTACAAGCTTGGAGTAGTTTCCTCAGAATACTTTCTGGCATGTCAAGAGGAGTACAGGCTGGATCACGATACACTCTGTCGGCTATCATTCCAATTGTCTCGTCCACAGGTACGTTGGTAAACAGCGATTCTACGTCCAACGAGGCTCTTATCCCTGTGGCCCGTGTGCCCCGCAGTAAGTCCACAAATTCCTTTGGAGACTTCAGGCTGAAGGCGCAAGGAACATAAGGAGTCAGCAGGCCGTTGAGTCGCTTCGCCAGTCTGTACGTGGGTGTGGGTATCTGGCTAATAATTGGCCGAAGTGGGTTTCCAGGCTTGTGCGTCTTGACATTTCCATACGCATATCCAGGTTTATATTCCCCAATGATCTTTGGCAGGTGGAATCCGGATTTCTTGGCGTTCACAGTTTCGATCAGTTTGTTGACCTTTGCTTTTAATTCGGCTGTAGTGTCCTTCGTTACCCTTTGGAACTTAGTTTGGTCAGAGAGTATGATGTTCATTTTCGCCAGATATTCGTCTTTTTTAAGAATGACATATATTGGCGACTTGTCACCTCTCCTGACAACTATCTCCTTGTTCTCACGAAGGCTTTTAGCTGCCGCTTTAAGCTCGGGGGACAGTATGGTGCTTCTGTAGTTGCCTCGATTCTTTCCTCCTTCTGCAATAAGTTCTGCTTGTAAGGTATCTTTGGTAGTGACCTTCTTTTGTGTCTCGAGGTCGAATATGTCGTCCAACTGAATTTCCAACTCTACTTTCCGGGCCATTTCACTCGGTCTGGACATAACATGACAGTTTATGCCCAGATTTAGGAGAGTGACTTGGTCCTCAGTGAGGTTAATTCCTGCAAGGTTCAGGAAGCCATCTCTTGGTCGTGGAATTGCCATAGGTCCTTCATATAATGTTGTTAGTTTCTTGATAATCCTTGTTTCAGTGCTGAGGTGATGTTGGTCTGTGAGGATGTCGAGGTGTTGTTCAATGCGGGTACGGATACTATGGTCGATGTTGCTATTTCTCCACTCGTTTGTAGCATGAAGTAGTTGCGTTTTGTTGTCTTTGATTTCATTCTCTGCCTTGTATATCTGATCACGAATCAGATCCTGGCGATATTTTATCATGAAGGCTTGATTCCTTGCTGCTGGGTCGTGCACTTTAATATTAGTATATTTTGGTAGCAGTCTTTCCTGTAGACATATATTATTAAATATGACCGAAAAAGTAAGATTAATAATTCTAACACGAATTTTCTCAATCTTTCGTACATTACGCTTCACTGTTGGAGGTAAATCAAAAATCACTACTCCAAAATTCATTTTTATTTCTAGTCTGACGCGACACGAGCGCGTTTCGTAAAACTTATTACATTTTCAAAGACTTCACAAATACACAACTGATTAGAACTTACGTATCTCTGATTTTATATCTACATTTGAGTGAGGTGGGAGGGGTGATGTGGCATTAACACAAGACAGAACAAGAGGGGATATTAATAGGGTATTAAAAGTATCAACACAAGACAGAACAGAAACAATGGGTATTGAATAGAAGTGTTTGTAGAAAGCCTATTGGTCCATATTTCTTGATGCTTCTATATTGGAGCGGAGTCTTGAGGTGGGTAGAATATAGTTGTGCAATAATTGGCTGTTGATTGCTGGTGTTGACTTCTTGATGTGTAGTGCCTCGCAAACGTCAAGCCGCCTGCTATCGCTGTATCTATCGATGATTTCTGTGTTGTTTACTAGGATTTCTCTGGCGATGGTTTGGTTGTGGGAAGAGATTATATGTTCCTTAATGGAGCCCTGTTGCTTATGCATCGTTAAACGCCTAGAAAGAGATGTTGTTGTCTTGCCTATATACTGGGTTTTTTGGAGCTTACAGTCCCCAAGTGGGCATTTGAAGGCATAGACGACGTTAGTCTCTTTTAAAGCGTTCTGTTTTGTGTCTGGAGAGTTTCTCATGAGTAGGCTGGCCGTTTTTCTGGTTTTATAGTTAATCGTCAGTTGTATCCTCTGATTTTTGTCTGTAGGGATAACGTTTCTATTAACAATATCTTTCAGGACCCTTTCCTCCGTTTTATGAGCTGTGGAAAAGAAGTTCCTGTAAAATAGTCTAATAGGGGGTATAGGTGTTGTGTTAGTTGTCTCTTCAGAGGTTGCATGGCTTTTCACTTTCCTTCTTATGATGTCTTCGATGAAACCATTGGAGAAGCCGTTATTGACTAGGACCTGCCTTACCCTACAGAGTTCTTCGTCGACTGGCTTCCATTCTGAGCTGTGGCTGAGAGCACGGTCGACGTATGCGTTAACAACACTCCTCTTGTACCTGTCAGGGCAGTCGCTGTTGGCATTTAGGCACATTCCTATGTTTGTTTCCTTAGTGTAGACTGCAGTGTGGAAACCTCCGCCCTTTTCCATGACTGTTACATCTAGAAAAGGAAGCTTCCCATCCTTTTCCGCCTCGTAAGTGAAACGCAGCACGGAACTCTGCTCAAATGCCTCCAACGGGCCACAGGGATAAGAGCCTCGTTGGACGTAGAATCGCTGTTTACCAACGTACCTGTGGACGAGACAATCGGAATGATAGCCGACAGAGTGTATCGTGATCCAGCCTGTACTCCTCTTGACATGCCAGAAAGTATTCTGAGGAAACTACTCCAAGCTTGTACTAAAGAGGCACCCTTCTTGAGCACGGATGGGCACATGTATAAGCAAGTAGATGGGGTCGCCATGGGTTCTCCCCTAGGTGTCCTGTTTGCAAACTTCTACATGGGTACCATCGAGCAAAAAGTCTTAGTCGACATGAACTTGAAACCGGCCATATACTGCAGGTATGTTGACGACATTTTTACACAGGTACCTGATGTCAGACATCTGCAGGAGCTGAAGGAGGCATTTGAGCAGAGTTCCGTGCTGCGTTTCACTTACGGGACGGAAAAGGATGGGAAGCTGCCTTTTCTAGATGTAACAGTCATGGAAAAGGGCGGAGGTTTCCACACTGCAGTCTACACTAAGGAAACAAACATAGGAATGTGCCTAAATGCCAACAGCGACTGCCCTGACAGGTACAAGAGGAGTGTTGTTAACGCATACGTCGACCGTGCTCTCAGCCACAGCTCAGAATGGAAGCAAGTCGACGAAGAACTCTGTAGGGTAAGGCAGGTCGTAGTCAACAACGGCTTCTCCAATGGTTTCGTCGAAGACATCATAAGAAGAAAAGTGAAACGCCATGCAACCTCTGAAGAGACAACTAACACAACACCTATACCCCCTATTAGACTATTTTACAGGAACTTCTTTTCCACAGCTCATAAAACGGAGGAAAGGGTCCTGAAAGATATTGTTAATAGAAACGGTATCCCTACAGACAAAAATCAGAGGATACAACTAACGATTTACTATAAAACCAGAAAAACGGCCAGCCTACTCATGAGAAACTCTCCAGACACAAAGCAGAACGCTTTGAAAGAGACCAACGTCGTCTATGCCTTCAAATACCCACTTGAGAACTGTAAGCTCCAAAAAACCCAGTATATAGGCAAGACAACAACATCTCTTTCTAGGCGTTTAACGATGCATAAGTAACAGGGCTCCATTAAGGAACATATAATCTCTTCCCACAACCAAACCATCGCCAGAGAAATCCTAGTAAACAACACAGAAATCATCGATAGATACAGCGATAGCAGACGGCTTGACGTTTGCAGGGCACTGCACATTAAGAAGTCAACACCAGCAATCAACAGCCAATTAATGCACAACTATATTCTACCCACCTCAAGACTCCGTTCCAATATAGAAGCATCAAGAAATATGGACCAATAGGCTTTCTACAATCACTTCCATTTCAATACCCATTGTTTCGTGTTTTGTCTTGTGTTGATGAAATTAATACCCTATTAAATACCACCTCACCCCAGCCACCTCACTCAAATGTAGATATAAACAAATCGGAGATATGTAAGTTCTATTCAGTTGTGTATGTGTAAAGTCTTTGAAAATGTAATAAGTTTTACGAAACGTGCTCAAGTGTCGCGTCAGACTAGAAATAAAAATGAATTTTGGAGAATTGATTTTTGAATTACCTCCAACAGTGAAAAGAAATGTACGAAAGATTGAGAAAATTCGTGTTAGAATTATTAATCTTACTTTTTCAGTCATATTTAATAATATATATATATATATATATATATATATATATATATATATATATATATATATATATATATATATATATATATATATATATATATATATATATATACATATATATATATATATATATATATATATATATATATATATAGATATATATATATATATATATATATATATATATATATATATATATATATATATATATATATTAAATATGACCGAAAAAGTAAGATTAATAATTCTAACACGAATTTTCTCAATCTTTCGTACATTACGCTTCACTGTTGGAGGTAAATCAAAAATCACTTCTCCAAAATTCATTTTTATTTCTAGTCTGACGCGACACGGGCGCGTTTCGTAAAACTTATTACATTTTCAAAGACTTCACAAATACACAACTGATTAGAACTTGCGTTTCCCTGATTTTATATCTACATTTGAGTGAGGTGGGAAGGGTGATGTGGCATTACATTTGAGTGAGGTGGGAAGGGTGATGTGGCATTAACACAAGACAGAACACTAGGGGATATTAATAGGGTATTAAAAGTATCAACACAAGACAGAACAGAAACAATGGGTATTGAATAGAAGTGTTTGTAGAAAGCCTATTGGTCCATATTTCTTGATGCTTCTATATTGGAGCGGAGTCTTGAGGTGGGTAGAATATAGTTGTGCAATAATTGGCTGTTGATTGCTGGTGTTGACTTCTTGATGTGTAGTGCCTCGCAAACGTCAAGCCGCCTGCTATCGCTGTATCTATCGATGATTTCTGTGTTGTTTACTAGGATATTTCTGGCGATGGTTTGGTTATGGGAAGAGATTATATGTTCCTTAATGGAGCCCTGTTGTTTATGCATCGTTAAACGCCTAGAAAGAGATGTTGTTGTCTTGCCTATATACTGGGTTTTTTGGAGCTTACAGTCCCCAAGTGGGCATTTGAAGGCATAGACGACGTTAGTCTCTTTTAAAGCGTTCTGTTTTGTGTCTGGAGAGTTTCTCATGAGTAGGCTGGCCGTTTTTCTGGTTTTATAGTAAATCGTCAGTTGTATCCTCTGATTTTTGTCTGTAGGGATAACGTTTCTATTAACAATATCTTTCAGGACCCTTTCCTCTGTTTTATGAGCTGTGGAAAAGAAGTTCCTGTAAAATAGTCTAATAGGGGGTATAGGTGTTGTGTTAGTTGTCTCTTCGGAGGTTGCATGGCTTTTCACTTTCCTTCTTATGATGTCTTCGATGAAACCATTGGAGAAGCCGTTATTGACTAGGACCTGCCTTACCCTACAGAGTTCTTCGTCGACTTGCTTCCATTCTGAGCTGTGGCTGAGAGCACGGTCGACGTATGCGTTAACAACACTCCTCTTGTACCTGTCAGGGCAGTCGCTGTTGGCATTTAGGCACATTCCTATGTTTGTTTCCTTTGTGTAGACTGCAGTGTGGAAACCTCCGCCCTTTTCCATGACTGTTACATCTAGAAAAGGCAGCTTCCCATCCTTTTCCGTCTCGTAAGTGAAACGCAGCACGGAACTCTGCTCAAATGCCTCCTTCAGCTCCAGCAGATGTCTGACATCAGGTACCTGTGTAAAAATGTCGTCAACATACCTGCAGTATATGGCCGGTTTCAAGTTCATGTCGACTAAGACTTTTTGCTCGATGGTACCCACGTAGAAGTTTGCAAACAGGACACCTAGGGGAGAACCCATGGCGACCCCATCTACTTGCTTATACATGTGCCCATCCGGGCTCAAGAAGGGTGCCTCTTTAGTACAAGCTTGGAGTAGTTTCCTCAGAATACTTTCTGGCATGTCAAGAGGAGTACAGGCTGGATCACGATACACTCTGTCGGCTATCATTCCGATTGTCTCGTCCACAGGTACGTTGGTAAACAGCGATTCTACGTCCAACGAGGCTCTTATCCCTGTGGCCCGTGCGCCCCGCAGTAAGTCCACAAATTCCTTTGGAGACTTCAGGCTGAAGGCGCAAGGAACATAAGGAGTCAGCAGGCCGTTGAGTCGCTTCGCCAGTCTGTACGTGGGTGTGGGTATCTGGCTAATGATTGGCCGAAGTGGGTTTCCAGGCTTGTGCGTCTTGACATTTCCATACGCATATCCAGGTTTATATTCCCCAATGATCTTTGGCAGGTGGAGTCCGGATTTCTTGGCGTTCACAGTTTCGATCAGTTTGTTGACCTTTGCTTTTAATTCGGCTGTAGTGTCCTTCGTTACCCTTTGGAACTTAGTTTGGTCAGAGAGTATGATGTTCATTTTCGCCAGATATTCGTCTTTTTTAAGAATGACATATATTGGCGACTTGTCACCTCTCCTGACAACTATCTCCTTGTTCTCACGAAGGCTTTTAGCTGCCGCTTTAAGCTCGGGGGACAGTATGGTGCTTCTGTAGTTGCCTCGATTCTTTCCTCCTTCTGCAATAAGTTCTGCTTGTAAGGTATCTTTGGTAGTGACCTTCTTTTGTGTCTCGAGGTCGAATATGTCGTCCAACAGAATTTCCAACTCTACTTTCCGGGCCATTTCACTCGGTCTGGACATAACATGACAGTTTATGCCCAGATTTAGGAGAGTGACTTGGTCCTCAGTGAGGTTAATTCCTGCAAGGTTCAGGAAGCCATCTCTTGGTCGTGGAATTGCCATAGGTCCTCCATATAATGTTGTTAGTTTCTTGATAATTTCTTCGGCCAATCATTAGCCAGATACCCACACCCACGTACAGACTGGCGAAGCGACTCAACGGCCTGCTGACTCCTTATGTTCCTTGCGCCTTCAGCCTGAAGTCTCCAAAGGAATTTGTGGACTTACTGCGGGGCGCACGGGCCACAGGGATAAGAGCCTCGTTGGACGTAGAATCGCTGTTTACCAACGTACCTGTGGACGAGACAATCGGAATGATAGCCGACAGAGTGTATCGTGATCCAGCCTGTACTCCTCTTGACATGCCAGAAAGTATTCTGAGGAAACTACTCCAAGCTTGTACTAAAGAGGCACCCTTCTTGAGCCCGGATGGGCACATGTATAAGCAAGTAGATGGGGTCGCCATGGGTTCTCCCCTAGGTGTCCTGTTTGCAAACTTCTACGTGGGTACCATCGAGCAAAAAGTCTTAGTCGACATGAACTTGAAACCGGCCATATACTGCAGGTATGTTGACGACATTTTTACACAGGTACCTGATGTCAGACATCTGCAGGAGCTGAAGGAGGCATTTGAGCAGAGTTCCGTGCTGCGTTTCACTTACGAGACGGAAAAGGATGGGAAGCTGCCTTTTCTAGATGTAACAGTCATGGAAAAGGGCGGAGGTTTCCACACTGCAGTCTACACAAAGGAAACAAACATAGGAATGTGCCTAAATGCCAACAGCGACTGCCCTGACAGGTACAAGAGGAGTGTTGTTAACGCATACGTCGACCGTGCTCTCAGCCACAGCTCAGAATGGAAGCAAGTCGACGAAGAACTCTGTAGGGTAAGGCAGGTCCTAGTCAATAACGGCTTCTCCAATGGTTTCATCGAAGACATCATAAGAAGGAAAGTGAAAAGCCATGCAACCTCCGAAGAGACAACTAACACAACACCTATACCCCCTATTAGACTATTTTACAGGAACTTCTTTTCCACAGCTCATAAAACAGAGGAAAGGGTCCTGAAAGATATTGTTAATAGAAACGTTATCCCTACAGACAAAAATCAGAGGATACAACTGACGATTTACTATAAAACCAGAAAAACGGCCAGCCTACTCATGAGAAACTCTCCAGACACAAAACAGAACGCTTTAAAAGAGACTAACGTCGTCTATGCCTTCAAATGCCCACTTGGGGACTGTAAGCTCCAAAAAACCCAGTATATAGGCAAGACAACAACATCTCTTTCTAGGCGTTTAACGATGCATAAACAACAGGGCTCCATTAAGGAACATATAATCTCTTCCCATAACCAAACCATCGCCAGAGAAATCCTAGTAAACAACACAGAAATCATCGATAGATACAGCGATAGCAGGCGGCTTGACGTTTGCGAGGCACTACACATCAAGAAGTCAACACCAGCAATCAACAGCCAATTATTGCACAACTATATTCTACCCACCTCAAGACTCCGCTCCAATATAGAAGCATCAAGAAATATGGACCAATAGGCTTTCTACAAACACTTCTATTCAATACCCATTGTTTCTGTTCTGTCTTGTGTTGATACTTTTAATACCCTATTAATATCCCCTAGTGTTCTGTCTTGTGTTAATGCCACATCACCCTTCCCACCTCACTCAAATGTAATGCCACATCACCCTTCCCACCTCACTCAAATGTAGATATAAAATCAGGGAAACGCAAGTTCTAATCAGTTGTGTATTTGTGAAGTCTTTGAAAATGTAATAAGTTTTACGAAACGCGCCCGTGTCGCGTCAGACTAGAAATAAAAATGAATTTTGGAGAAGTGATTTTTGATTTACCTCCAACAGTGAAGCGTAATGTACGAAAGATTGAGAAAATTCGTGTTAGAATTATTAATCTTACTTTTTCGGTCATATTTAATAATATATGTCTACAGGAAAGACTGCTACCAAAATATACTAATATATATATATATATATATATATATATATATATATATATGTCGTACCTAGTAGCCAGAACTCACTTTTTGGCCTACTATTCAAGGCCCGATTTGCCTAATAAGCCAAGTTTTCCTGAATTAATATATTGTTTCTAATTTTTTTCTTATGAAATGATAAAGCTACCCATTTCATTATGTATGAGGTCAATTTTTTTTATTGTAGTTAAAATTAACGTAGATATATGACCGAACCTAACCAACCCTACCTAACCTAACCTAACCTATCTTCATAGGTTAGGTTGGGTTAGGTTGCCGAAAAAGGTAGGTTAGGTTAGGTTAGGTAGGTTAGGTAGTCTAAAAAACATTATTTCATGAAAACTTGGCTTATTAGGCAAATCGGGCCTTGCATAGTAGGCTGAGAAGTGCGTTCTGGCTATTAGGTACGACATATATATATATATATATATATATATATATATATATATATATATATATATATATATATATATATATATATATATATATATATATATATTATATATATATTATATATATATATATATATATATATATATATATATATATATATATATATATATATTATATATATATTATATATATATATATATATATATATATATATATATATATATATATACAGCATATATATATATATATATATATATATACATATATATGTATATATATATATATATATATATATATATATATACATATATATATATATATATATATATATATATATATATATATATATATATATATATATATATATATATATATATATATATATATATATATATATGTATATCACGAAAATAAACACGTGATTAAGAATGTGACAATGTCAGACCACGGAGGAAAATGAAACAGGAATTTCCTTAAGTACTTTCGCATATTAAATACATCTTCAGAAGGAATTAAATACATCTTCAGAAGGAATCAACATTCCTTCTGAAGATGTATTTAATATACGAAAGTACTTATTTATTTATTTTATTTATTTATTTATGCATATACAAGAATGTACATAAGGAATGTGAGGATACAAATATGGTAATTACAGTCTTGTAAAGCCACTAGCACGCGCAGCGTTTCGGGCAGGTCCTTAATCTAAGAAAATTTTAAGGAGGTAAATACTTGCAAAATTTATAGACAAAAAAATGATAACAGATTACATGGAATAAAAAAAAAAAAAGATGAGAGAAAATTATAGGTACAGTATATTAAAGCACATAGGTAGCTATGATTGATTGCGATGACAGCTTAAAATGGTAGTTGACAACAAATTGGTAGGCACAATACAGCAGAAACAATATAAGATTGATTGCAATAACAGCTTGAATGGTAGTTGACAAAAATTGGTAGTCACAATACAGCATATGGCTAGCATATAAAAGAAGACAGCAATGAACACAATGATAAGGTTGTTTGATATTACATAAAAATTAGGAGATTGGGTAACACTAGGTACAGAGCAAATTTAAAGCTCAGTGTAGGAAACTAAATAGATGAAGTTAGGTACTTTTTGGTTTTGCTTTTAAATAAGGCAAAAGTTTTACAGTTTTTCAATTCACTAGGGAGTGAGTTCCATAGACTAGGTCCCTTAATTTGCATAAAGTGTTTACACAGATTAAGTTTGACCCTGGGGATATCAAAGAGATATTTATTTCTGGTGTGGTGATAATGGGTCCTATTACATCTGTCCAGGGAGAGTTTCAGAGCATGGTTTGCATTTAAGAACAGGGTTTTGTAAATGTAGTTGACACAAGAGAATGTGTGGAGGGAGTTAATATTTAGCAAGTTTAGGGATTTAAACAAGGGAGCTGAGTGTTGTCTGAAAGCAGAGTTAGTTATTATTCTGATAGCAGATTTTTGCTGTGTGATGATGGGCTTAAGGTGGTTTGCAGTTGTAGACCCCCATGCACAGATACCATAATTAAGATAGGGGTAGATTAGTGCATAATATAGTGAGAGGAGAGCAGAGTTAGGAACATAATATCTGATTTTGGAGAGTATACCAACTGTCTTAGAGACTTTCTTAGTTATGTGTTGAATGTGGGTGCTGAAGTTGAATCTCTTGTCTAGGAATAGGCCAAGAAACTTGCCATCATTTTTATTACTGATGTTAATGTTGTCTATCTGTAGCTGAATTGCACTTGATGATTTGCTTCAAAATAAGATGTAGTAAGTCTTTTCGATGTTTAATGTTAGTTTGTTCGTTGACATCCATAAGTGGACTTTTTTTAATTCATTATTCACAACATTATTTAGTGTATGTGGGTTGAGGTTTGAGTAGATAAGGGTAGTATCGTCAGCAAACAATATAGGTTTGAGAATATTAGAGACATTAGGCAGATCGTTTATATATATAAGAAATAGAAGAGGTCCTAAGATGCTGCCCTGTGGCACTCCAACTGTAATTGGTAGAGTGGAAGAAGTTGTATCATTGATGGTTACATATTGGTGTCTGTCACTAAGATAGGATCGGATGTAGTCAAGGGCAAGGCCTCGGATTCCATAATGCTGGAGTTTAAGTAAGAGGTAGTTGTGATTAACAGTATCAAAGGCTTTTCTTAGGTCAATGAAGAGTCCAATCGGAAACTCATTTTTGTCAAGGGCTGATTAGATAATGTCAAGGAGACTAATGATTGCATCATTGGTGCTCTTTTGGGACCGGAAGCCAAACTGGCAGGGGCTGAGTATGTCGAATTTTACGAGGTAGGAATAGAGCTGTTTGTAAATAATTTTTTCAAATATTTTTGATAGAATGGGTAGATTTGATATTGGTCTATAATTGTTTATGTCCGCCGGATTGCCTCCTTTATGGACTGGCGTTACTCTTGCTTTTTTGAGGATATCAGGGAAGGTGTGATACTCTATAGATTTGTTGAACAGTAGTGCTATGGGTGGGGCAAGGGCATGGGAGGCTCTCTTGTACACAATGGACGGAATTTCACTGGTGTTCCCTGCCTTGGTTTTTAGAGAATGTATGATGGACACAACATCTGCCGGGCTGATTGGTGAAAGGAGAAGAGAGTTTGGATAGCTGCCTGAGAGATATGTGTTAATATGTGTCTGAGTCTGTGGGATTTTACTGGCAAGATTAGCACCAACCGATGAAAAGAAACTATTAAATTCATTTGCCATTTCTAAGTCAGTTGACGGTATACCCCCATCCTTGTAGAGTTTTATTTGGTTATGTGAGTGTTGTTTAGTTCCTAGGATACTAGAGATAGTTTTCCAAGTGCTTTTCATGTTGCCTTTTGCTTCATTGAATCTATTCACATAATATGCAAGTTTTGCCTTTCTTATGATACTGGTAAGCATTGATGAGTACCTTTTAGCTACTTCCTTTGAAACTAGGCCAATCCTAACTCTCTTTTCATATTCATGTTTCTTGTTGATTGAGTTGAGAATGCCACTTGTGAGCCATGGATTGTTTATCTTTTGTCAGTTACTTGCTTGGTAAGAAGGGGACAATGAATGTTGTAGAGGCTTAGAGTTTTGGAGATGAAGAGGTTAGCTAATGAATTTATATCATGGGTGTTATTGAATTCAGAATCCCAGTTAATATTGTAAAGTGCCTCTGTAAGATTGTCTAAAGCTGATTCACTGTGTAGCCTAAATGAAAGTTTCTTGTTTTTTGGTGGTGTTATGTCCATGTTCGCTATGAGAAAGGTAGGATAGTGGTCAGTTGTTCTGTCGTAGATTATACCAGATACAAGGGGAGCTGTTATGTTTGTCCATATGTGGTCCAAGGTTGTGGCTGATGTTTGAGTGACTCGGGTAGGTTTGGTGATTGTGGGGATTAGCATACAGGAGTTCATGCTGTTAAGGAAATAGTCAACTTGAGAGCAATTTTGTTGACCCAGGTCAATATTAAAATCTCCTCCCAGAATGAAGTGGTTTTTGTTGAGATTGTTGTTTATAATAAGATTCCTTAGGTTGTCTGAGAAAGAAGCTATGTTAGTATTGGGAAATCTATAGATGGCTCCAATAGTCAAAGAAGATTTAAGGGATTTAATTGTAAACTGAGCAAAAGTATATTCACAGTAGTCATCTCTGTCACTAATAACACTGTTGCAGATAAATGTATCTCGGTAATATATAGCTGTGCCACCACCTTTTTTATTAGGCCAACAGTTATGAATGGCTTTATAACCAGCTAAGTTGTAGAGTTGGGTATAGTCTTTATTTAGCCAAGTTTCTGTTAAAATAATGAACGATAGGTTAGTACCTATTGCTGTGAGTAATGCATTTAAATCGTCAAAATGTTTACCAAGTGATCTAACATTTTGGTTATAAACTGATAGACAGGTGCTATTTTGAAGTTTGTTTTTAGCCTGGTGTGCTGTGAAATACTTGCAATAATGATGATCAATGTGCTGGTTGGTGTAGATATGAGACAGAAGATTTTGATCAGGATCAATATCAGTGTGCATAGGATGCAGAGGGATCACGATACAATATACACGATAAAGCAAAACACAAGAATAAAAGCAAATACAATAAAATAGTAACAATTTAGAAGTAAAATATAGATCCAATAGATAGCCAGGGAGGACACAGAAGTTACATAAAATAAAAAACAAAAAATCAGTAGAGACTGACAATATAAATGTAAAATAAAAAATAATAAGAAAAATGATAATCATCAAAAAAAAAAAAATGATCTTGAAGATAATTAGCTTAGTAATGGTTAATTAACAGGGTAATAAAACGCCCTAGGTTTAGTGACAAGGGGATTAACTAAGAACAAATAATTAAGAGTATAAAACAGGCAAAGATGACAAACAAAAAAAAAATAAAAATAAAAATAAACACCTTTGGAAAGGAAAGGCAGAGCTTAAGTACACTTTGGTTGTATGTGAGACTACAAATTATGTTCTGGTTATTCAGCTGATATCCCACAGTCATCCTTATCCCACAGAACTTAAGGAAGTTCCTGTTTCATTTTCCTCCGTGGTCTGACATTGTCATATATATAAATATATATATATATATATATATATATATATATATATATATATATATATATATATATATATATATATATATATATATATATGTCGTACCTAGTAGCCAGAACGCACTTCTCAGCCTACTATGCAAGGCCCGATTTGCCTAATAAGCCAAGTTTTCATGAATTAATATATTTTCTCAATTTTTTTTCTTATGAAAAGATAAAGCTACCTATTTCATTATGTATGAGGTCAATTTTTTTTTGTTGGAGTTAAAATTAACGTAGATATATGACTAACCTAACCAATCCTACCTAACCTAACCTAACCTATCTTTATAGGTTAGGTTAGGTTAGGTAGCCGAAAAAGTTAGGTTCGGTTAGGTTAGGTAGGTTAGGTAGTCGAAAAATAAAAAAATCATGAAAACTTGGCTTATTAGGCAAATCGGGCCGTGCATAGTAGGCTGAGAAGTGCGTTCAGGTTACTAGGTACGACATATATATATATATATATATATATATATATATATATATATATATATATATATATATATATATATATATATATATATATATATATATATATATATATATATATATATATATATATATATATATATATATATATATATATATATTGTGACGGAGTTCCCCCCCTTATAATTCTCCCACGCCTGCAGTAAGAGTCATGTCTGCTTTTCCCAAGCGTTCTCTACGTTGCAGGCTACAATTTGATATATGGGAGAGAGTGAAGTGTTCTCGGAGAGCCGAGAAATTTGTGAAATAGTAATATTTTGGCCTGTGGTTTAGGCCCTTTAGGGAGCCAAGATGGCGCTTGCTTCCCTGAACTCCCGCCAAAACCGTGTGACGTCAGTGGCACCGGATTGGTCACCGACAGCAATGTGGCACCGGGAGCCAATGAAAACCTCCCGTAGCGAAAGTGACGTCACGAAGGAAGGGGGTCCGGGCCGCGCGCCACTCTGGCGCCAGCAGTCAGACACGACACGTCATAGAGGTCGGACGTGCGACGGTTGATCCTGTTAGTTGGACAGTTGTTTCCGCTCCCGTGGACTTACGCGTCACCTGAAGTCCCCCAGTACTCTGAGAAGTCTTCCCTAGTTCATGTGTTGAACCAGAAGAGGGAATTGACGGTTATTTGAGCAACAAGTGCTCCAGTCAGGTGCTGCGCAAGAAGCAGTGAAGCCGTGCAGTGACGTATGTGGCGTCTGTGGCAATTCACCAGTTCGTGACAGCGTAGTGGCAGACAGAGCCACTGGGTAGCTAAGGAAGAGAGGACTATTTGGGGAAACCGGACGACTGTAGCTGAGACGTAGGCGACAGTCGTTGCTGGGAGAACACGACGGCCAGGAGACCGACTCCAACCTTCAAGAAGGCAAGAAGGAGGACGGACCTGCAGTGAGGAGACACGGAGACGACGCGCTAAACGGTGGGACGACGAGAGGCTCTGGTAGGACACAACGACGTGTAGTGTGGGGGCGTTCCCGACACGAGGACCAGGAGCTACATCTCGACTCTCATCGGAGGATAGGGTGAAGTAGGTGTTTCTAGTTCCCTCCCCATTCCCCTTTAGTTAGCTATGTTATTTGGCTATATTATCTAGCCTGAGGATTTTATATGTCGTGAGCAAGTCTCACCCATGTCACGGTAAAGCACCAGTGTGTTAGACAGTACTATCAAGAGTACTTGTAATATTCATGTTGATTATTGGTGTGTACAGGCACCAGGAACCAGTGATAAATTTACTGTGTTGTGTATATCTTTCTATAGATTTTGATATGAACATATAGTGGTAAATTATATATAATATTATGCCAGTATGTGGAGGTTAGGCTATGTGCCCAGAAACTATTTATTTTCCATGTATTGATGATTGATTTATATACCATATATATGTCTATGTTCCTTCAGTGAATAATCATTTGTGAGTACAGTGAATTATTGCGTTATCGCCCACGAGAGAAAGTATTGAAAACTCCAGTGTTAATAGTTCTTAATATATTGCTGAGTGAAGAACAATGTAAAGCCATTACAGTGAATCATTATAGCATTGATTGTAGAAAAGACTGTTTGAGCCTGAGTACAGTGTAACCAAGTGATACGTGCTGTTGTAGCCAATATCGTGTGTGCGAGTTCATAGTAATATTGGAGAATTTAAAGGAACAGCGCGCGTGAATCTAGAAAAAAGCAAAGAGCTTCCGCTCGGAGTGGCCAGGCAATCAGCTGGGTTTTGACACTTGATGAGGGGGGGAGATGTTGCCCCCTGATGATCGCATAATATCCGTGGGAATTACCAGCCGCGTCAGGATCAGTTGATTTATTTGTTATTGTTTGGCCTTGTGACATCTTTCATACATTTTAAGTAAAATACAAAATTATCTTTGTGTTTTTATCATTCCCTCCATTGATCTTGTGGCTACATTATACTGGTAAACATAGAGTGATAACAATAAGTACCTGCCTGATTCCTGATCTTTGAGTGTGACCTTGCCAAGGCTACCACTGAATACACCAGTCCACTGATGGTGTTACTGGCCACCTAAAACACCAGTTGGCGATCTTGTGGATAACCGTAGAGCCCTATTGTTGGGGAGGGCACACGACAGTCGATGTGAACGAGTCGTGTTCTCACTCTTTCTTAATAAGAGGCCGTTAAGATTGACTGGGAGACTCTCCTGGCGTGCAGTGGCGCCGTGAGGATCGAGGGAAGACCCGCAGGGCTACGGTAAGTTACCTTGGGCGTAACTATTGCTCACCCCAGAGTAAGGGTAGAGAAAAATAGAGAGGATAAAAACCCCAACAATATATATATATATATATATATATATATATATATATATATATATATATATATATATATATATATATATATATATATATATATATATATATATATATATATATATATATACAACATTCAACATGTATATATATATATATATATACAACATTCATTGTCCCCTTCTTACCAAGCAAGTAACTGACAAAAGATAAACAATCCATGGCTCACAAGTGGCATTCTCAACTCAATCAACAAGAAACATGAATATGAAAAGAAAGTTAGGATTGGCCTAGTTTCAAAGGAAGTAGCTAAAAGGTACTCATCAATGCTTACCAGTATCATAAGAAAGGCAAAACTTGCATATTATGTGAATAGATTCAATGAAGCAAAAGGCAACATGAAATGCACTTGGAAAACAGTCTCTAGTACCCTAGGAACTAAACAACACTCACATAACCAAATAAAACTCTATAAGGATGGGGATATACTGTCAACTGATTTAGAAATGACAAATGAATTTAATAGTTTCTTTTCATCGGTTGGTGCTAATCTTGCCAGTAAAATCCCACAGACTCAGACACATATCTCTCAGGCAGCTATCCAAACTCTCTTCTCCTTTCACCAATCAGCCCGGCAGATGTTGTGTCCATCATACACTCTCTAAAAACCAAGGCAGGGAACACCAGCGAAATTCTGTCCATTGTGTACAAGAGAGCCTCCCATGTCCTTGCCCCACCCATAGCACTACTGTTCAACAAATCTATAGAGTGTCACACCTTCCCTCATATCCTCAAAAAAGCAAGAGTAACGCCAGTCCATAAAGGAGGCAATCCGGCGGACATAAACAATTATAGACCAATATCAAATCTACCCATTCTATCAAAAATATTTGAAAAAATTATTGTAATTATTGACTGTAATTACCATATTATGTATCCTCACATTCCCAATGTGTATATGCATAAATAAATAAATAAATAAATAAATAAATAAATAAATAAATAAATAAATAAATTAAATAAATATAACACACTTCTCGGCCTACTATGCCGGACTGGACTTGTGATCCTGTGGTCCTAGATTCGATCCCAGGCACTGGCGAGAAACAATGGGCAGAGTTTCTTTCACCCTATGTCCCTTTTACCTAGCAGTAAAATAGGTACCTGGGTGTGAGTCAGTTGTTACAGGATGCTTCCTGGGGGTGGAGGCCTGGTCGAGGACCAGGCCGCAGGCACACTAAAAAAAAAAAATAATTATGAATTATTATTCAATAACTGTTAGAGTGCCACAGGGCAGCATCTCCTCTCCTATTTCTTATATACATCAATGATCTGCCTATTGTCTCTAACATTTGTTTCAAACTGCAGGTACTGCAGGCAACTACTACAACACTACTGAACCGGATCATTCACGTAGTAGCAAAGGAATAAATCTACAGAAAGGTAATGTGAAGAAATAACATGCAGCATTTTTTTTTATTTCTATGGTACTATACTTTGCTCAGTTGTTAATTTTATATGAAGTTCTCACAAATTCATTAATAATAGGTGTTTTTACATTGAACTTTATTACCATCCTTATCTCAAATTTTAAAAAATGTGATATGAACCGCCAAATTCTATTATTTGTGGCTACGCCTGTGGTGTCCCATCCCAGCACTGTCATATAATGCTTTGAAACTACTGATGGTTTTGGCCTCCACCACCCTCTCACCTAACTTGTTCCAACCGTGTCTACCACGCTGCTTGCGAAAGTTAATTTTCTAATATTTCTGTGGCATCTTTGTTTGGTTACCTTTTACAATATCTTCTTTTTATTCTATCATCTAGTTTTGGCATTTTATGCCTCTAACCTGGGAGCCACTTAATGGCATGTCTATACCTTTTCCAGTTTGTTGATGTGATTCTTTAGATATGGGCACCATACAACCGCTGCATATTCCAGCTGTGGTCTAACAAAAGTTTTAAACAATTTTTTTAGTATTTGACCTATGTATTTAAAAGCAATTCATAAATGTAAGCAAGTGTTGCATTTGTCTCCAGGTGTTCTTCACATTTAGCTTTAATTATTTTTTCCAATATTTTCACTTACACTTGTAATACAGGGTTCGAGGTTCCCTATAGTGTCCTTTATTGAAATAGAGTTTAACAACCATTTCAATGTCCCTATTTTCTTTTAGATTATATTTTAACATATAATTAATATCCAACAGGACATGATTACTTTTTCCAAAGGGAGGATGGTATTGAATATCAAATATCTCTTCTCCTTTTTTTTTGTGAATATTTGATCTAGTACTGATGGCATAATTTATATAATAATCACTAGAAATTATTTAGATAAGAATTTGAATTTATGCATGTCTTTGTTTTGGCATGCCTCTATTTCCACATGCTACATTTCTGCATGTCTCCAATTCTGGAAGTGTTCACTTTTGCATGTGCCTGACAAGGATGTTATATGCACCAGCTTTAATTATTGCTCACTCTTGTAACAACCCCCACACCAGCTTTTCTCAGCAGACAGTTTCCCACACATTGTATATAATGCATGACTTATTTTTAGAATTTTAGTACATATTGCATCTGTCAATACATTATTAACAATAATATAGGTAATATGGTAGTCTAATGTAGAAATTTGACACTCTTCAACAGAATGTACGAGTATAAGCGAAAAAAGCGACTCCAATACAACAACAGATGGATGCAAGTATCAAGAAGGCTAAAACGTATACACAAAATGCATCCAAATACAGCTGTACACACTAGTGAACCCATTAACCTTACTGAGTCACCATCAAGTTCAGAGATTGAGTCGTCAGACAATGACATTAGTTCTTTTGAAGCCGAGTCAAATCAAGAGTATGGATTAGGCTCTGAAATTGATGATTTACACATGAATCTTACTGATATTCATGATGTATTATCTAATTCTCAAAGTAAGGAGAAGAATGATGACCATGATAATCATCATTCACTTGTTTACCCACAGAATTTTATTAATTCAGTGGGTAAACAAGAATGGTGTTACACACAATGCTGTTGATGAATTATTACAAATTTTGAGGCAAATGGGAATTGATTACTTACCAAAAACAGCTTGGACACTAATCAGTTCTGAAAGGTACATAGAAACTCAGCAAAAATCTGGAATGAAATATGTCTACTTTGGGTTAAAAGAGGAACTGTTAAAAAACATAAGTAGATATCCAAAAGCAACTATAAAAGGACTGAGACAATTATTATTGTCATGTAACATTGATGGCCTTCCTATATTTAGAAGCAAAAATGATGCTTTGTGGCCAGTTCTCTGTGCAGTAATGAATATTAAACCTTTGAAAGTCTTTCCAGTTGTCCTCATGTATGGACGTTCTAAGCCAAGTGATTTAAATTTCTTATATGATTTTATATCTGATATGGATGACCTTTTGTTGCATGGGATTCAGTATGGTAACAGAATTATCAACATAAAAATACAATGTGTAATTTGTGATGCACCTGCTAAGGCTATGGTGAAGTCCATAAAACTGTTTTCAGGTTATTATGGCTGTGACAAATGTGAACAGAAAGGTACTTGGATGGGGAAAATTACATATCCAGAAGTAACAAATTTAACCATTAGAACAGACACACGCTTCCGTAATTAATCTAACTCGCAACATCATCATGGTAAATCACCATTCTGTGACTTGAACATAGACTTAATTGCAGCATTTCCCATTGACTATATGCACCAGGTGTGCCTTGGTGTTATGAAGCGACTTCTTGTCACCTGGATACGGAAAAACACATTTAAATTATGTAGCCGCCAGATTTCTGAAATTAGTGCTAGATTGGTGAACATAAAAGATTTTGTGCCCAATATTTTTGCACGTAAACCACGAGGTTTGGAAGAAATTGACAGATGGAAGGCAACTGAATGCAGACAGTTTCTTCTTTACACAGGCAAACTTGTATTGAAAGGTATTTTACCCCAAGAGATGTATGATCATTTCCTTACTCTCAGTGTTGGTATAAGTTTTCTGGTTTCGCCCACATCCGTCCTTAAAATACGGCAAATATGTTCATGATCTTTTGCTGAATTTTGTATCAAGGTGTGGTGATCTGTATGGGAAAGATTTTCTAGTCTACAATGTTCACAGTTTGATTCACCTAACAGCAGATGCTGAGGAACATTTATTTATTTATTTATTTATTTATTTATTTATTTATTTATTTATTTATGCATATACAAGAATGTACATAAGGAATGTGAGGATACAAATATGGTAATTACAGTCTTGTAAAGCCACTAGCACGCGCAGCGTTTCGGGCAGGTCCTTAATCTAAGAAAATTTTAAGGAGGTAAATACTTGCAAAATTTATAGACAAAAAAATGATAACAGATTACATGAAATGAAAAAAAAGATGAGAGAAAATTGTAGGTATAGTATATTAAAGCACATAGGTAGCTAAGATTAATTGCAATGACAGCTTGAATGGTAGTTGACAAAAAATAGGTAGGCACAATACAGCAGAAACAATATAAGATTGATTGCAATGACAGCTTGAATGGTAGTTGACAAAAATTGGTAGTCACAATACAGCATATGGCTAGCACATAAAAGAAGACAGCAATGAACACAATGATAAGGTTGTTTGATATTACATAAAAATTAGGAGATTGGGTAACACTAGGTACAGAGCAAATTTAAAGCTCAGTGTAGGAAACTAAGAAGATGAAGTTAGGTACTTTTTGGTTTTGCTTTTAAATAAGGCAAAAGTTTTACAGTTTTTCAATTCACTAGGGAGTGAGTTCCATAGACTAGGTCCCTTAATTTGCATAGAGTGTTTACACAGATTAAGTTTGACCCTGGGGATATCAAAGAGATATTTATTTCTGGTGTGGTGATAATGGGTCCTATTACATCTGTCCAGGGAGAGTTTCAGAGCATGGTTTGCATTTAAGAACAGGGTTTTTTAAATGTAGTTGACACAAGAGAATGTGTGGAGGGAGTTAATATTTAGCAAGTTTAGGGATTTAAACAAGGGAGCTGAGTGTTGTCTGAAAGCAGAGTTAGTTATTATTCTGATAGCAGATTTTTGCTGTGTGATGATGGGCTTAAGGTGGTTTGCAGTGGTAGACTCCCATGCACAGATACCATAATTAAGATAGGGGTAGATTAGTGCGTAATATAGTGAGAGGAGAGCAGAGTTAGGAACATAATATCTGATTTTGGAGAGTATACCAACTGTCTTAGAGACTTTCTTAGTTATGTGTTGAATGTGGGTGCTGAAGTTGAGTCTCTTGTCTAGGATTAGGCCAAGAAACTTGCCATCATTTTTATTACTGATGTTAATGTTGTCTATCTGTAGCTGAATTGCATTTGATGATTTGCTTCAAAATAAGATGTAGTAAGTCTTTTCGATGTTTAATGTTAGTTTGTTCGTTGACATCCATAAGTGGACTTTTTTTAATTCATTATTCACAACATTATTTAGTGTATGTGGGTTGAGGTTTGAATAGATAAGGGTAGTATCGTCAGCAAACAATATAGGTTTGAAAATATTAGAGACATTAGGCAGATCGTTTATATATATAAGAAATAGAAGAGGTCCTAAGATGATGCCCTGTGGCACTCCAACGGTAATTGGTAGAGTGGAAGAAGTTGTATCATTGATGGTTACATATTGGTGTCTGTCACTAAGATAGGATCGGATGTAGTCAAGGGCAAGGCCTCGGAATCCATAATGCTGGAGTTTAAGTAAAAGGTAGTTATGATTAACAGTATCAAAGGCTTTTCTTAGGTCAATGAAGAGTCCAATCGGAAACTCATTTTTGTCAAGGGCTGAGTAGATAACTTCAAGGAGACTAATGATTGCATCGTTGGTGCTCTTTTGGGACCGGAAGCCAAACTGGCAGGGGCTGAGTATATCGAATTTTACGAGGTAGGAATAGAGCTGTTTCTAAATAATTTTTTCAAATATTTTTGATAGAATGGGTAGATTTGATATTGGTCTATAATTGTTTATGTCCGCCGGATTGCCTCCTTTATAGACTGGCGTTACTCTTGCTTTTTTGAGGATATCAGGGAAGGTGTGACACTATAGATTTGTTAAACAGTAGTGCTATGGATGGGGCAAGGGCATGGGAGGCTCTCTTGTACACAATGGACGGAATTTCACTGGTGTTCCCTGCCTTGGTTTTTAGAGAGTGTATGATGGACACAACATCTGCCGGGCTGATTGGTGAAAGGAGAAGAGAGTTTAGATAGCTGCCTGAGAGATATGTGTTAATATGTGTCTGAGTCTGTGGGATTTTACTGGCAAGATTAGCACCAACCGATGAAAAGAAACTATTAAATTCATTTGCCATTTCTAAATCAGTTGACGGTATATCCCCATCCTTGTAGAATTTTATTTGGTTATGTGAGAGTTGTTTAGTTCCTAGGATACTAGAGATAGTTTTCCAAGTGCTCTTCATGTTGCCTTTTGCTTCATTGAATCTATTCACATAATATGCAAGTTTTGCCTTTCTTATGATACTGGTAAGCATTGATGAGTACCTTTTAGCTACTTCCTTTGAAACTAGGCCAATCCTAACTTTCTTTTCATATTCATGTTTCTTGTTGATTGAGTTGAGAATGCCAGTTGTGAGCCAAGGATTGTTTAATCTTTTGTCAGTTACTTGCTTGGTAAGAAGGGGACAATGAAGGTTGTAGAGACTTAGAGTTTTGGAGAGGAAGAGGTTAGCTAATGAATTTATATCATGGGTATTATTGAATTCAGAATCCCAGTTAATATTGTGAAGTGCCTCTGTAAGATTGTCTAAAGCTGATTCACTGTGTAGCCTAAATGAAAGTTTCTTGCTTTTTGGTGGTGTTATGTCCATGTTCGCTATGAGAAAGGTAGGATAGTGGTCAGTTGTTCTGTCGTAGATTATACCAGATACAAGGGGAGCTGTTATGTTTGTCCATATGTGGTCCAAGGTAGTGGCTGATGTTTGAGTGACTCGGGTAGGTTTGGTGATTGTGGGGATTAGCATACAGGAGTTCATGCTGTTAAGGAAATAGTCAACTTGAGAGCAATTTTGTTGACCCAGGTCAATATTAAAGTCTCCTCCCAGAATGATGTGGTTTTTGTTGAGATTGTTGTTTATAATAAGATTCCTTAGGTTGTCTGAGAAAGAAGCTCTGTTAGTATTGGGAAATCTATAGATGGTTCCAATAGTCAAAGAGGATTTAAGGGATTTAATTGTAAACTGAGCAAAAGTATATTCACAGTAGTCATCTCTGTCACTAATAACACTGTTGCAGATAAATGTATCTCGGTAATATATAGCTGTGCCACCACCTTTTTTATTAGGCCTACAGTTATGAATGGCTTTATAACCAGCTAAGTTGTAGAGTTGGGTATAGTCTTTATTTAGCCAAGTTTCTGTTAAAATAATGAACGATAGGTTAGTACCTAGTGCTGTGAGTAATGCATTTAAATCGTCAAAATGTTTACCAAGTGATCTAACATTTTGGTTATAAACTGATAGACAGGTGCTATTTTGAAGTTTGTTTTTAGCCTGGTGTGCTGTGAAATACTTGCAATAATGATGATCAATGTGCTGGTTGGTGTAGATATGAGACAGAAGATTTTGATCAGGATCAATATCAGTGTGCATAGAGATGCAGAGGGATCACGATACAGGATACACGATAAAGCAAAACACAAGAATAAAAGCAAATACAATAAAATAGTAACAATTTAGAAGTAAAATAAAGATCCAATAGATAGCCAGGGAGGACACAGAAGTTACATAAAATAAAAAACAAAAAATCAGTAGAGACTGACAATATAAATGTAAAATAAAAAAAATAAAAAAAATAATAATCATAAAAAAATGATCTTGAAGATAAATAGCTTAGTAATGGTTAATTAACAGGGTAATAAAAAGCCCTAGGTTTAGTGACAAGGGGATTAACTAAGAAAAATAATTAAGAGTATAAAACAGGCAAAGATGACAAACAAAACAAATAAAATAAAAATAAAAATAAACACCTTTGGAAAGGAAAGGCAGAGCTTAAGTACACTTTGGTTGTATGTGAGACTACAAATTATGTTCAGGTTATTCAGCTGATATCCCACAGTCATCCAGGAAAGAAGTGAGGTGTGCTTCAGTGGTTATGACATAAGTTTTTCCAGAGTCAGTCTTCCTAGCTATTATTTTACCATCGCGCACAAAACAATGTTTAATAGCAGTGGATCTTTTGCAAATTCCACGTAGTTTAAATAAGAGATTTTGTCTGAATCTGGTAAGACATTCGTTCACATAAACATTGGATTTCCTAGCGACTGCAGCAGTGATAAGGTCTGACTTGCGGGAGCAGCTATCTAACTTCACACGTATCTTTCTGTTGTTTGTACCAGATGATTTGGTACCCACTCTATAAGCTGACTTAATGTCTCTTGCTTCGATTGAATAATTCAACTTAGTACGCAATTCCTGGATCACGATGGCAGTACAGTCTTCTCTGTCAGTTTCATGGGGAAAATCATGTGATGAGATGATGACAGAATCAAGGAGCTTAAGTTGGTCTGATTCGTCTTGGGTTGCAGTGTGTTGCTGTTGTAGGGAGTTAAAATAATTCTCTAACTTTTGTAACATCTCTTCTTGCTTCTTAGAGGTTTCTGCTGGTTTAAAGTTAGTAACCGAGATCTGAAGAGAGCTTAATTCCTGTTCGAGGTGGCCGACTCTGGCAGACAGATCTTGGTTAATCTTGTGCATGGCCAAAGCATCACTCTGAAGCTTCATTATCAGGTCCGACTGCTCTCGGATTATAGACTTTTGGTCATCATGTATTTGAGTCAATAATCTGAGCCATGGATTATCAGCGAGACGCTTAAAGTCAGAACATGGGGAGGCAGCTCGTTTAAGATGCTCCATATGGTTACATAACTGTTGTAAGGCTCGAGTCAGTGATGACGCTTCAATCAGCTGAGAAGGTTTGTTATTGTTGACGCAGGGAGGGTCGGTACTCCCCCCGGTAGCCACTAAGGGGGAGACAGCTGCGTTATTCCTGTTGCTAGCTTGGCTGGTTGGGTTCATCCTGCTAGGTGTGCTATCATTCTTTGCGGCCTTGCCGAGCTTAGAATTGTTTTGCATGGTGGCAGCAGAGATGTACGCAGCAGATGGGGTAGACTCGTTGATATGGCAGCAGCAAACGTCAGGTTAGCTTCCTCCAGGGAGCAACACTAATGAGGTCGAGATGAGCTAGTAGGTTAGGTTTTGTCGAATATTTCGGTCACATTTAGGTCACTGGGTACTTAGCTGCCTTCTGGGGTTGTTACATCATGTTTGGGATGTTGTGGGCTCAAGGAGCAGCTGATAAAGTTGGAGGGGCAGCAGGGTCGTCAGGAGCGGATGAGCGTTCGAGAAGGAAACATGGTACTCTTGACAGTTGTTCAGCTTTTCCATTTGAAAATTATTTGCATCAGCTGAAAAAGATGGTCAGATCAAGTAAAAATCCAATTGTCCAAATTACAAAAAGAATAAAGGAGGCTGAAAATACCATGATTTATAAAACATCTCCAGATAATATAATTTCTCATAAATTCCCTAACAATGTATATTCGTTATCTGGATATAATTGCTGTGAAGTGTTAAGGACTGTACACAGCCGAGGAAGTGAAGAAAATTACTTCATTGTTAGGGTATGTCCTTTTCAAAGCCCAATATTTACTAGTCCTTGTGATTCAAGAATATTTGGGGCCTTCAATGTTAATCCACGTAAGGACTTTTTAAAAAAAGTATCTAGCATTAACACATCAACAAGAGGAATGTTAATCAAGAAAACAGAAAGTACTTATATCTTCCTGTCAATACTACATGATTTATGACTAGTAAGTTTCTTGTGATTATGTTTTTGATTCTTGTGCAAGCTGTAGGAATACTCATTGCTTACATTGCAAACTTTTAACTTTAGTAAAAAGTATTGTTCACCATCATAACATATTAGAATTAAGGTTAACATTGTTGTTTAGTACTACTATATAAAATTAGTGACTGCTTATTTTCTTAGACACTGATAATGTGCTGCAGAAAATGTCCCTAATCAGTTTAAATTTGTAGATGGCTGAATCTGAAAATAAATACATCGTTGTGGAAGATGAAGCAGGAGAATTGTCAATCATCCATATCAAATGGATGTTTAGTGCATCTGATGTAAGTCAATATATATATATATATATATATATATATATATATATATATATATATATATATATATATATATATATATATTGTTTATTTGCAAAATTAAAAGATTAGTTTTTAAAATATGTGTATATGATATATGTTGATAGATTTAGAGATATATATGTATATAATATATGAAATACAGTGGGGCCTCGATTTATGAGACATACATTTACATATACATATATTTACAAATATATGTCCCCTTTCCAGGGATCAAACGTGGGCTATTGGCCACGTGAAAACCAATCATCGAAAGCCAAAAGAGGAGAAATGCCAGACCTATCAAAATGGAGTAGTTTCAACATCAGCAATATTTTTTCCATTGATAGTAATTAAATACAAGCATTGATTCATATGGTTTATATCAACAATTTCTCAATGTTTTGATGTTATACAAAGTTTCGTAATAATGAATTATATATACTCTAATTTTTATTATAGGTACTTGGGAACTTGCCCTAAAACACCTTAAAAAGGCAGAAGAAACATCAAATATAGAAAGTGACACAGACACAAGTTTTCACCATAGGGCAGCAAAATACAGAAGAATACCAAATGATGTGGATGGAGGTATGTAGGAATGAATGTTTAGAGTTATTCAAAATAATTGTTAAAAAAATGAAACATGATTGGCTTAATGGAACAAATAATCTTATTTACTAGGTAATATATTTTGCTAGGTAATACATTAAAAAATATATATAGATATATGTTAATAGCTTTTCTGAATGCATTAAACGTTTGTGTTTCAGACAGTGAAGATTCACCACCAAGAAAAGTAACTGTTTCCATACCCCGAAAGACTGCCGAGTGTAAGCTGACTCTAGATGAACATCAAAATAATATGATACAGGAATCAGGTAATTTAATTTAATTGAAAACATTTTATTTCTTTTTGTATGATGCTTTTCTTTTTAACAGAACAAGACAGAACTGGTCAGAACTGGACTGAACTATTTGGTAAATATTTTCTATACAATGCTAATACGCTTCCGTCCCTGACAGAATCTTGTGGGACAAGCAAGTCTGTCTACAGGCCCAGTAAAATACCTTCCCCTCAAACTCCAAGACAAGACAGAACTGGTAAGCTTTAAGTAACTGGAGAAACATTTACATACACAGATAGTAACATATACTTGTGGATGATTTTAATGTAATATATTTTTACCAGCCTTCAGGGTGATGGAAACAGTTGATAACATTAATGGTGTTGCTTCATTGTGTGAAACAAAATTTTTTAATGCATTCATAAAAGCTATAAGCTAATGTAATAATTCAATAATTACTATTTGTAGTTTTATGTATTTAAAACTATTTGGTAAATATCGGGATTTGAGCAATATCATATTTATTATTTGGTTTTTAAATTTAATACTTATAATTTCATATCATTTCAGAGACAACGAGTGATCTGGGCTTCGAACTCAACAGGAAAGGCTTCTGTAGACCTGCTTCTTTGCTACGTAATAGAGACGAAAATTCGAATGATTATTTGGTGGCTAGCTCTCCTTTCGAAAAATCTAGTAAGTACCGATTTATTATGTGTTTATTCTTTATTTTTTTTTACATATACAAGAAAATACATTGGGGGAGAGTACAGACTTGAAGTTTTACATTCTTGTAAAGCAACTAAGTAGATGATTGTAGTATCATCATCAAACAATACAGGTTTAATCATGTTAGAGACATAAAGCAGATCATTGATGTATATAACAAATAGGAGGGGTCTAAGGATGCTGCCCTGTGTCACCCCTATCATAGAATGGGAGAGGTTACATAATTGAAGGCTACATATTGGTGTCTGTCACTAAAATAGGATCCACTAAGGATCAATACATATATCATATATATGCAACAGTTAATGCTTCTTCTAATAAGCCTTTCTATTTTTTTATTTTTTTTTTTTGCAGTAACAGAAAAAATGGAATACATATAAAGAAATTGTCAAAATTGACATTTTTATCAGGGGATATCCTGAATATCGTCAAAATGACGAAAACCCGTATGTCCAAAACACATGGAGATATACCAATCCTGGAAGACATTCTTTCACCCCCACTTGAAACTGTTGAGCAGTTGGAAAGTCTTTCACACGAGCTAAAAGTTAACATTGAATATAAACAGAGTATGGTAAGTGTTGCTTAATTCTTTTAGCCTGAGTATGGTAAGTGTTGCTTAATTTTTTTAGCCTTGTACTTATGTCTTTTGATTAGTTTTTTGGGGGATGAAGGAGGGGGGGGGGCACAGAATTGATTGTTCAGTGTTATGTTTAAGGTACAAATACAACAAAAGCAAAAGTTACTCAAATTCGTGGATTTTTGTAATAGTTAAGAAGGAAAATAGTTTAATGGTATTTATTTATTACAATTGGAAATTAGAAAATCTAATGTTGAGATTGAAAGATATATATTATTCTCTATTACCTTATGACCGATATATGACCGAACCTAACCAACCCTACCTAACCTAACCTAACCTATCTTTATAGGTTAGGTTAGGTTAGGTAGCTGAAAAAGTTAGGTTAGGTTAGGTTAGGTAGGTTAATTGTCGAAAAACAATTAATTCATGAAAACTTGGCTTATTAAGCAAATCGGGCCTTGCAAAGTAGGCAGAGAAGTGCGTTCTGGCTACTAGGTACGACATATATATATATATATATATATATATATATATATATATATATATATATATATATATATATATATATATATATATATATATATATATATATTATTAAATATGACCGAAAAAGTAAGATTAATAATTCTAACACGAATTTTCTCAATCTTTCGTACATTACGCTTCACTGTTGGAGGTAAATCAAAAATCACTTCTCCAAAATTCATTTTTATTTCTAGTCTGACGGGACACGGGCGCGTTTCGTAAAACTTATTACATTTTCAAAGACTTCACAAATACACAACTGATTAGAACTTACGTCTCTCTGATATTATATCTACATTTGAGTGAGGTGGGAAGGGTGATGTGGCATTAACACAAGACAGAACAGGAGGGGATATTAATAGGGTATTAAAAGTATCAACACAAGACAGAACAGAAACAATGGGTATTGAATAGAAGTGTGTGTAGAAAGCCTATTGGTCCATATTTCTTGATGCTTCTATATTGGAGCGGAGTCTTGAGGTGGGTAGAATATAGTTGTGCAATAATTGGCTGTTGATTGCTGGTGTTGACTTCTTGATGTGTAGTGCCTCGCAAACGTCAAGCCGCCTGCTATCGCTGTATCTATCGATGATTTCTGTGTTGTTTACTAGGATTTCTCTGGCGATGGTTTGGTTATGGGAAGAGATTATATGTTCCTTAATGGAGCCCTGTTGCTTATGCATCGTTAAACGCCTAGAAAGAGATGTTGTTGTCTTGCCTATATACTGGGTTTTTTGGAGCTTACAGTCCCCAAGTGGGCATTTGAAGGCATAGACGACGTTAGTCTCTTTTAAAGCGTTCTGTTTTGTGTCTGGAGAGTTTCTCATGAGTAGGCTGGCCGTTTTTCTGGTTTTATAGTAAATCGTCAGTTGTATCCTCTGATTTTTGTCTGTAGGGATAACGTTTCTATTAACAATATCTTTCAGGACCCTTTCCTCCGTTTTATGAGCTGTGGAAAAGAAGTTCCTGTAAAATAGTCTAATAGGGGGTATAGGTGTTGTGTTAGTTGTCTCTTCAGAGGTTGCATGGCTTTTCACTTTCCTTCTTATGATGTCTTCGATGAAACCATTGGAGAAGCCGTTATTGACTAGGACCTGCCATACCCTACAGAGTTCTTCGTCGACTTGCTTCCATTCTGAGCTGTGGCTGAGAGCACGGTCGACGTATGCGTTAACAACACTCCTCTTGTACCTGTCGGGGCAGTCGCTGTTGGCATTTAGGCACATTCCTATGTTTGTTTCCTTAAGTGTAGACTGCAGTGTGGAAACCTCCGCCCTTTTCCATGACTGTTACATCTAGAAAAGGCAGCTTCCCATCCTTTTCCGTCTCGTAAGTGAAACGCAGCACGGAACTCTGCTCAAATGCCTCCTTCAGCTCCTGCAGATGTCTGACATCAGGTACCTGTGTAAAAATGTCGTCAACATACCTGCAGTATATGGCCGGTTTCAAGTTCATGTCGACTAAGACTTTTTGCTCGATGGTACCCATGTAGAAGTTTGCAAACAGGACACCTAGGGGAGAACCCATGGCGACCCCATCTACTTGCTTATACATGTGCCCATCCGGGCTCAAGAAGGGTGCCTCTTTAGTACAAGCTTGGAGTAGTTTCCTCAGAATACTTTCTGGCATGTCAAGAGAAGTACAGGCTGGATCACGATACACTCTGTCGGCTATCATTCCGATTGTCTCGTCCACAGGTACGTTGGTATACGTACCTGTGGACGAGACAATCGGAATGATAGCCGACAGAGTGTATCGTGATCCAGCCTGTACTCCTCTTGACATGCCAGAAAGTATTCTGAGGAAACTACTCCAAGCTTGTACTAAAGAGGCACCCTTCTTGAGCCCGGATGGGCACATGTATAAGCAAGTAGATGGGGTCGCCATGGGTTCTCCCCTAGGTGTCCTGTTTGCAAACTTCTACATGGGTACCATCGAGCAAAAAGTCTTAGTCGACATGAACTTGAAACCGGCCATATACTGCAGGTATGTTGACGACATTTTTACACAGGTACCTGATGTCAGACATCTGCAGGAGCTGAAGGAGGCATTTGAGCAGAGTTCCGTGCTGCGTTTCACTTACGAGACGGAAAAGGATGGGAAGCTGCCTTTTCTAGATGTAACAGTCATGGAAAAGGGCGGAGGTTTCCACACTGCAGTCTACACTAAGGAAACAAACATAGGAATGTGCCTAAATGCCAACAGCGACTGCCCCGACAGGTACAAGAGGAGTGTTGTTAATGCATACGCCGACCGTGCTCTCAGCCACAGCTCAGAATGGAAGCAAGTCGACGAAGAACTCTGTAGGGTAAGGCAGGTCCTAGTCAATAACGGCTTCTCCAATGGTTTCATCGAAGACATCATAAGAAGGAAAGTGAAAAGCCATGCAACCTCTGAAGAGACAACTAACACAACACCTATACCCCCTATTAGACTATTTTACAGGAACTTCTTTTCCACAGCTCATAAAACGGAGGAAAGGGTCCTGAAAGATATTGTTAATAGAAACGTTATCCCTACAGACAAAAATCAGAGGATACAACTGACGATTTACTATAAAACCAGAAAAACGGCCAGCCTACTCATGAGAAACTCTCCAGACACAAAACAGAACGCTTTAAAAGAGACTAACGTCGTCTATGCCTTCAAATGCCCACTTGGGGACTGTAAGCTCCAAAAAACCCAGTATATAGGCAAGACAACAACATCTCTTTCTAGGCGTTTAACGATGCATAAGCAACAGGGCTCCATTAAGGAACATATATTCTCTTCCCATAACCAAACCATCGCCAGAGAAATCCTAGTAAACAACACAGAAATCATCGATAGATACAGCGATAGCAGGCGGCTTGACGTTTGCGAGGCACTACACATCAAGAAGTCAACACCAGCAATCAACAGCCAATTATTGCACAACTATATTCTACCCACCTCAAGACTCCGCTCCAATATAGAAGCATCAAGAAATATGGACCAATAGGCTTTCTACAAACACTTCTATTCAATACCCATTGTTTCTGTTCTGTCTTGTGTTGATACTTTTAATACCCTATTAATATCCCCTCCTGTTCTGTCTTGTGTTAATGGCACATCACCCTTCCCACCTCACTCAAATGTAGATATAATATCAGAGAGACGTAAGTTCTAATCAGTTGTGTATTTGTGAAGTCTTTGAAAATGTAATAAGTTTTACGAAACGCGCCCGTGTCGCGTCAGACAAGAAATAAAAATGAATTTTGGAGAAGTGATTTTTTATTTACCTCCAACAGTGAAGCGTAATGTACGAAAGATTGAGAAAATTCGTGTTAGAATTATTAATCTTACTTTTTCGGTCATATTTAATAATATATGTCTACAGGAAAGACTGCTACCAAAATATACTAATATATATATATATATATATATATATATATATATATATATATATATATATATATATATATATATATATATATATATATATATATATATATAAAATTAAATATATATATATATATATATATATATATATATATATGTCGTACCTAGTAGCCAGAATGCACTTCTCAGTCTACTATGCAAGGCCCGATTTGCCTAATAAGCCAAGTTTTCATGAATTAATTGTTTTTCGACTACCTAACCTACCTAACCTAACCTAACCTAACTTTTTCGGCTACGTTACCTTGTAACGGGGGGTGGGGGAAATAGCTCTATCTTGTCCATTATTCCACCCCCCAGTTAACTAACGAGGCCGGGGGAAACAGCTCTCTCTAGTCCGTTATCCCGTCCCCAGTTAGCTAACTATTCTAGAGCACTCCCAGAGATCCTAAGGCAACCTCTCTCGTTCAACACCTTGTAACCTAGGTATTTGACTACCTAGGTGCTAAGACTACAAGGCGCCGTAACTGGATCAGCTACCCGAAACTCTAGAGAGAACTCTAGAATACAGACTCATTGCCCCAAACGTATAAGAGGAAACGAAAGGAAAGAAATGAATAGTGAAGTAATTAGTGAGGGTTTGGGGTGAGAGGCAGAGAGGTGGGAGGAGCGAGGAGGGTCATTAGTTGAAAGTGAGAGTTGAGAGAGGTGTGGAGGAAGAGGAATAGATAGGTAGAAGTAGAAGAGTAGATAGTAGAAGTAGAAAGTAGATAGTAGAAGACGAAATGCTGCCACCATCCATTCATGATCATTACATACAAGACAAGGAATGGAACTTGCCTGTATCACAAAATTCTCAAAAGATGTTATCATGAGTTCATTATTAGTATGTTCCCTCTGTACCATGTATCAACTCCAAACATGTACTCATTAATATCTTGAATCTAGTAACCACCGAGGTTTTCTCACCTCAACTCAAAATCTCTAGGGAACAAAATAAAGTCCATTTAAATAATAAATTCAACAATTATATTTTTCATGATAAGTATCATAACTTAAGCAATCCAATTGAAATGTTAAAGATTAATATTCAAAGTGAGTCATCCTCCAAGAATCTGAGAACACTACAACTGACTGCCCCTGATCATCACACAACACTTGTAAAACACGACCAAGTCACCTTAATGCTCAACTCACCAAGTGTCTCTGCCTATAGCTGGATAGAGAGGGGGGGGGTCTGTAGTTGACGGAGACTCCCGCCCTGCCGGCCGACAGCCTCCCTGCTAGGGCCGTCTGCTCTGCTCTGCTGGCTGGTCTCTTCTTAATGCCTAGTGCTCTATGCTCCCTCAGTATATATTGGGGACCCTAGTACTAACTCCGCCCACAAGTAGATAGCCTCCGGCACTACCAAGCCACTCCTTAAACATCGGCATGTTTGAAGGCTACCAGACTACAATTATAAGCTTAGCGGAAGCAAGGTGAAATTCCCATGATCTGACCTCAGGTCACTTGAGGTCATTAACGCTTTGAGGTGTGAGATCTCAGACCGACAAACTGGCGCCTCTCCGATCCTTGTCTGTGACTCATGTACTCTATGTATGTATTAAACTAAACCAAACACTTTTACAGTGTTACATCTCCCCTTCTCCCCAAAATAAAGTTTTTGCAACACTGCTAAAGCAAGCTAGCTAGCTGTGTGCAACAACTTTATTAACGAAAAAAAAAAAATACATCCTAGCTAAACAAATATACATCATCCTACTCTAAAAAATGAAATATATAGACAGACGTCCATTGTCTCTGGCTGGGCGACGTCACTGCTTGGTCTTGTAGATAATCCTGTACCACATTTCTTCAACACAACTGCCTCCGTCGCTTCTCCGTCGTTAACGCACAACAACCCTTGGTCAACCCGAAAGCCGTTACTACTTGAACTGCGCACAGGACCGTGGAATTCGGTTGTCCCAGCTGATCTGTAATTGGCCCTACGTCAGTCACCATGAGAGACGTATATTGGGGTTCTTCACAGCTATAGGGACTACAAGTTTCGAGACCTTCATATAGTTGCCAACAGTAGAAATCCCATCCTACTCTTCTTCCTCCCTGTTGCTCCAGCACGCCTCCTTCAGAGAGCTACTTCTGACAGCCACATCAAGTCCGCATGACACAGGAAGAATCACTCAACAGAGCTACCTGCTTGCAGGAGGGGCGGCCAGTTAAGGCAAACGATCCTGTCTTCCAATTACGCTCCCTGCAATGATACTGACACCAGCAAGGGACACGAGGCATCGTGTCTCACTCAGCTTGTCTTATCTTCTTCTTCTTCTTTCTTCTCTCTTCCTCCTCCCAAGGGTCTTTGACAAGCGACCTGGGGTCCATTGGGGTCCGTCCGTCTTGGGGTCTGCTGGGGTCCGTCCGTCCTGGGGTCCACTGGGTAGACCAATGTTGACTGACCGAGAGGGCTGCATCTTGGGGTCCCCTGGGGTGGTGATGGTGGTGGAGCCATGACCTCCAGGTAGTGGGCTGGTCGTGGTGGTGGTGATAAACGCCCGTGAGTGTGGTACACAGCAGCCGTCTCCCTCTTTTGTATATGCGTTGCGCCTCTCCTCTGGCTCCCACCTGTGGATGAACAGAAAGGCGACAATACCCGTGTTCCATGCTGTTTGTGTGACCCTGTAGTTTGTATAGGGTTACACAGTCCAATTATAAGCTCTCCTCCTGGCAACAACTACACTTAAATTTTAATAATCCAATTAACTCTGAATGATACTGACTTGGTGGAACATAAAACAGTAACAGAGTAAAGTTAGAGAAGAGAGAATAAGGTCATCACTACTTTTAACTTGTCACACAAAAAAAAAATCAACACTAATAGACAAAACACTAGCCTAAACTTAACTGTACCGTTCCTAATCTTAAGTACATAATTAACCATTACTCCCACCTTTAACCTACAGCCACCTACGTGACCCAGAGTGTCTCCCTAGCTTCTCCGCCGGTCAACAACTCAAAACTGTTGCCACCCCTGTGACCAGACTATCTAACGTCGAGCGTCCCCAACGTGAAGTCTACTGACATACTAAGCCTCCCCCTAGCATGCTGTACAATACCAGTACACCTCTGGTTATTGCGTTCAAATGGAGTAAAACAGTCGATCGCAATAATCTGAGCAGAACCACACTTAAACTACTTAACACTTTCGCGCTATCTGGACGCGCCGGCGCGTTCGGTTTCGTCTAACGTAAACGCATAGTGGACATAAAGTTATGTCAACTTTTAAAATATTTGTATAAAATTCAATTTTTATCCGATTTACTTTGGGTTTGTTTCAAACTGCGCGCTATGAGGCTCTCTTTCTCACCACTAGGCTGCATGGTACAATAAGTTCATGAAAGGTGTGGATAACGTCGATCAAATGGTATTTTGTCCCAAACGGGTTGCAGGTGGGTGACTTTAGCCGTTTATACTGGTAATTCTTCCCCCATATCATGTATTATATGCATATGTCTGTTTAGGGAATTTTATTCCGATCAATATACAACCAAAAATAACTGTGTGCAACAAGTATAATCTTGACAAACATAACAAAAGTAAAAATATTTCGTGTGTGTTTGACGCTCACTGATATGTTCCAGCGTTGTTTTATATTTGTCGCTATTCTAACTTACGCTTTGTTGATATTTTTTACCTATGGGCACATAGAACATTCTATTGCGAATACATTGACATGAAAATGAATGACGTACATAGAAAATTAATGTCATGAGAGTGAAATAAGTATAAACTTTCAAAGCGCTGTGCGTCGTCCCGTCACCGATACCGGGTAACAATTTCACCACTTCCCACACTCTTGCGGGCGGGCTGCATCAATATTCAACGCTTATATTCATATCACCGTGTTGGGAATTTCATTGCGAGTCCATTGATACCAGAATTAACGCTGTAGAACAAGTGTGGAGGTGATTATAATCCCAAGAGTAAAAACATTTTGTTGCTGATGGGCGCTCACGGCGAGTCATCTACGTAGTTATTTATTTGGTGCTGGTATCCCTATATGTTTCGTGACTTATTTTACTAATGTTCTTCTAGAGAATTTTATTGCAAACACGTTGGTGCCAAAATGAAATACGTAGCATGAGAACTAAGGTCAGGAGAGTAAAAAGAGTATACACATTTTTGTTTTTACGCTTAAGCGATAAAAACGCAGCGCGCACATTCGGTTGGCTGAGTGACCTTTGCGGAGAGCGCGAAAGTGTTAAGAACTACACCTGCCACTCCCCACTGACCTGGAGACCAGCGGTGGCTGGGTGTCCCCGTGGGACATGCGAGGTCACCTGTCACACTCAGGTGAGCTCCACTACCAACACCGCTAAGTTCCCAAATCGCCAAATCTTATTACTAACATAAATCACTACACACGCAAGTTCTGGTGAACATTCCCTGAACACCACAAAACTCACAAAATCACTAAACACAACACCAGAGAATCACTATCTCCTAACCTGAAAAAAAGTTCGCTAACTCGCGAATAATAAACACCTGTCAAGATCTCCCTGATAGCGCCTGAGCGGCAAAAGGACACGTGGGACTGAACAATGTTAAAAGAACACCATCTACCTACAACATTGTTCAACACCGCTGCCAACATTGTAACGGGGGGTGGGGGAAATAGCTCTATCTTGTCCATTATTCCACCCCCCAGTTAACTAACGAGGCCAGGGGAAACAGCTCTCTCTAGTCCGTTATCCCGTCCCCAGTTAGCTAACTATTCTAGAGCACTCCCAGAGATTCTAAGGCAACCTCTCTCGTTCAACACCTTGTAACCTAGGTATTTGACTACCTAGGTGCTAAGACTACAAGGCGCCGTAACTGGATCAGCTACCCGAAACTCTAGAGAGAACTCTAGAATACAGACTCATTGCCCCAAACGTATAAGAGGAAACGAAAGGAAAGAAATGAATAGTGAAGTAATTAGTGAGGGTTTGGGGTGAGAGACAGAGAGGTGGGAGGAGCGAGGAGGGTCATTAGT
This sequence comes from Procambarus clarkii, assembly GCF_040958095.1. Lineage (NCBI taxonomy): Eukaryota > Metazoa > Arthropoda > Malacostraca > Decapoda > Cambaridae > Procambarus > Procambarus clarkii. The sequence goes on from NC_091175.1 coordinate 36,006,043, forward strand.
TGAAAGTGAGAGTTTATTGAGGGGTGGAGAGAGAGGTGTAGATAGGTAGGAGTAGAAGAGTAGATAGTAGAAGTAGAAAGTAGATAGTAGAAGACGAAATGCTGCCACCATCCATTCATGATCATTACATACAAGACAAGGAATGGAACTTGTCTGTATCACAATATTCACCAAAGATGTTATCATGAGTTCATTATTAGTATGTTCCCTCTGTACCATGTATCAACTCCAAACATGTACTCATTAATATCTTGAATCTAGTAACCACCGAGGTTTTCTCACCTCAACTCAAAATCTCTAGGGAACAAAATAAAGTCCATTTAAATAATAAATTCAACAATTATATTTTTCATGATAAGTATCATAACTTAAGCAATCCAATTGAAATGTTAAAGATTAATATTCAAAGTGAGTCATCCTCCAAGAATCTGAGAACACTACAACTGACTGTCCCTGATCATCACACAACACTTGTAAAACACGACCAAGTCACCTTAATGCTCAACTCACCAAGTGTCTCTGCCTATAGCTGGATAGAGAGGGGGGGGGGGGTCTGTAGTTGACGGAGACTCCCGCCCTGCCGGCTGACAGCCTCCCTGCTAGGGCCGTCTGCTCTGCTCTGCTGGCTGGTCTCTTCTTAATGCCTAGTGCTCTATGCTCCCTCAGTATATATTGGGGACCCTAGTACTAACTCCGCCCACAAGTAGATAGCCTCTGGCACTATCAAGCCACTCCTTAAACGTCGGCATGTTTGAAGGCTACCAGACTACAATTATAAGCTTAGCGGAAGCAAGGTGAAATTCCCATGATCAGACCTCAGGTCACTTGAGGTCATTAACGCTTTGAGGTGTGAGATCTCAGACCGACAAACTGGCGCCTCTCCGATCCTTGTCTGTGACTCATGTACTCTATGTATGTATTAAACTAAACCAAACACTTTTACAGTGTTACAACCTAACCTAACCTATAAAGATAGGTTAGGTTAGGTTAGGTAGGGTTGGTTAGGTTCGGTCATATATCTACGTTAATTTTAACTCCAATAAAAAAAATTGACTTCATACATAATGAAATGGGTAGCTTTATCATTTCATCAGAAAAAAAATAGAGAAAATATATTAATTCAGTAAAACTTGGCTTATTAGGCAAATCGGGCCTTGCATAGTAGGCTGAGTAGTGCATTCTGGCTACTAGGTACGACATATATATATATATATATATATATATATATATATATATATATATATATATATATATATATATATATATATATATATATATATATATATATATATATATATATATATATATATATATATATATATATATATATATATGTCGTACCTAGTAGCCAGAACGCACTTCTCAGCCTACTATGCAAGGCCCGATTTGCCTAATAAGCCAAGTTTTCATGAATTAATTGTTTTTCGACTACCTAACCTACCTAACCTAACCTAACCTAACTTTTTCGGCTACCTAACCAAACCTAACCTATAAAGATAGGTTAGGTAGGGTTGGTTAGGTTCGGTCATATATCTACGTTAATTTTAACTCCAATAAAAAAAAATTGACCTCATACATAATGAAATGGGTAGCTTTATCATTTCATAAGAAAAAAATTAGAAAAAATATATTAATTCAGGAAAACTTGGCTTATTAGGCAAATCGGGCCTTGAATAGTAGGCCAAAAAGTGAGTTCTGGCTACTAGGTACGACATATATATATATATATATATATATATATATATATATATATGTCGTACCTAGTAGCCAGAACTCACTTCTCAGCCTATTATGCAAGGCCCGATTTGCCTAATAAGCCAAGTTTTCATGAATTAATTGTTTTTCGACTACCTAACCTACCTAACCTAACCTAACCTACCTTTTTGGGCTACCTAACCAAACCTAACCTATAAAGATAGGTTAGGTTAGGTTAGGTAGGGTTGGTTAGGTTCGGTCATATATCTACGTTAATTTTAACTCCAATAAAAAAAATATACCTCGTACATAATTAAATGGGTAGCTTTATCATTTCATAAGAAAAAAATTAGAAAAAATATATTAATTCAGGAAAACTTGGCTTATTAGGCAAATCGGGCCTTGCATAGTAGGCCAAAAAGTGAGTTCTGGCTACTAGGTACGACATATATATATATATATATATATATATATATATATATATATATATATATATATATATATATATATATATATATATATATGTCGTACCTAATAGCCAGAACGCCTTTCTCGGCCTATTATGCAAGGCCTGATTTGCCTAATAAGCCAAGTTTTCCTGAATTAATATATTTTCTCAATTTTTTTTTTATGAAATGATAAATCTACCCATTTCATTATGTATGAGGTCAATTTTTTTTTATTGGAGTTAAAATTAGCGTAGATATATGACCGAACCTAACCAACCCTACCTAACCTAACCTAACCTATCTTTATAGGTTAGGTTAGGTTAGGTAGCAGAAAAAGTTAGGTTAGGTTAGGTTAGGTAGGTTAGGTAGTCGAATTAATATATTTTCTTTAATTTTTTTCTTATGAAATGATAAAGCTACCCATTCCATTATGTTTGAGGTCAATTTTTTTTTATTGGAGTTAAAATTAACGTAGATATATGACCGAACCTAACCAACCCTACCTAACCTAACCTAACCTATCTTTATAGGTTAGGTTAGGTTAGGTAGCCGAAAAAGTTAGGTTAGGTTAGGTTAGGTAGGTTAGGTAGTCGAAAAACAATTAATTCATGAAAACTTGGCTTATTAGGCAAATCGGGCCTTGCATAGTAGGCTCAGAAGTGCGTTCTGGCTACTAGGTACATATATATATATATATATATATATATATATATATATATATATATATATATATATATATATATATATATATATATATATATATATATATATATATATACATATATATATATATATATATATATATATATATATATATATATATATATATATGTCGTACCTAGTAGCCAGAACTCACTTCTATGCCTACTATGCAAGGCCAGATTAGCCTAATAAGCCAAGTTTTCATGAATTAATTGTTTTTCGTCTACCTAACCTACCTAACCTAACCTAACCTAACTTTTTCGGCTACCTAACCAAACCTAACCTATAAAGATAGGTTAGGTTAGGTTAGGTAGGGTTGGTTAGGTTCGGTCATATATCTACGTTAATTTTAACTCCAATAAAAAAAATTGACTTCATTCGTAATGTAATGGGTAGCTTTATCATTTCATAAGAAAAAAGTTAGAGAAAATATATTAATTCAGGAAAACTTGGCTTATTAGGCAAATCAGGCCTTGCATAGTAGGCCGAGAAGTGCGTTCTGGCTATTAGGTACGACATTATATATATATATATATATATATATATATATATATATATATATATATATATATATATATATATATATATATATATATATATATGTCGTACAACATTATATATATATATATATATATATATATATATATATATATATATATATATATATGTCGTACCTAGTAGCCAGAACTCACTTCTCACCCTACTATTCAAGGCCCGATTTGCCTAATAAGCCAAGTTTTCCTGAATTAATTTATTTACTATAATTTTTTTCTTATAAAATGATAAAGCTACCCTTTTCACTATGTTTGAGGTCATTTTTTTTTATTGCAGTTAAAATTAACGTAGATATATGACCGAACCTAACCAACCCTACCTAACCTAACCTAACCTATATATATAGGTAAGGTTAGGTTAGGAAGCCAAAAAAAGCTAGGTTAGGTTAGGTTAGGTAGGTTAGGTAGACGAAAAAACATTAATTCATGAAAACTTGGCTTATTAGGCAAATCGGGCCTTGCATAGTAGGCTGAGAAGTGAGTTCTGGCTACTAGGTACGACATATATATATATATATATATGTCGTACCTAATAGCCAGAACGCACTTCTCGGCCTACTATGCAAGGCCTGATTTGCCTAATAAGCCAAGTTTTCCTGAATTAATATATTTTCTCTAACTTTTTTCTTATGAAATGATAAAGCTACCCATTACATTACGAATGAAGTCAATTTTTTTTTATTGGAGTTAAAATTAACGTAGATATATGACCGAACCTAACCAACCCTACCTAACCTAACCTAACCTATCTTTATAGGTTAGGTTTGGTTAGGTAGCCGAAAAAGTTAGGTTAGGTTAGGTTAGGTAGGTTAGGTAGACGAAAAACAATTAATTCATGAAAACTTGGCTTATTAGGCAAATCTGGCCTTGCATAGTAGGCATAGAAGTGAGTTCTGGCTACTAGGTACGACATATATATATATATATATATATATATATATATATATATATATATATATATATATATATATATATATATATATATATATATATATATATATATATATATATATGTCGTACCTAGTAGCCAGAATGTACTTCTCAGCCTACTATGCAAGGCCCGATTTGCCTAATAAGCCAAGTTTTCATGAATTAATTGTTTTTCGACTACCTAACCTACCTAACCTAACCTAACCTAACATTTTTGGCTACCTAACTTAACCTAACCTATAAAGATAGGTTAGGTTAGGTTAGGTAGGGTTGGTTAGGTTCGGTCATATATCTACGTTAATTTTAACTCCAATAGAAAAAAATTGACCTCATACATAATGAAATGGGCAGCTTTATCATTTCATAAGAAAAAAAATAGAGAAAATATATTAATTCCGGAAAACTTGGCTTATTCGGCAAATCGAGCCTTGCATAATAGGCTGAGAAGGGCGTTCTGGCTACTAGGTACGACATATATATATATATATATATATATATATATATATATATATATATATATATATATATATATATATATGTCGTACCTAGTAGCCAGAACGCACTTCTCAGCCCACTATGCAAGTCCCGATTTGCCTAATAAGCCAAGTTTTCCTGAATTAATATATTTTCTCTAATTTTTTTCTTATGAAATGATAATGCTACCCATTTCATTATGTATGAGGTCAATTTTGTTTTATTGTAGTTAAAATAACCGTAGATATATGACCGAACCTAACCAACCCTACCTAACCTAACCTAACCTATCTTTATAGGTTAGGTTGGGTTAGGTAACCGAAAATTGTAGGTTAGGTTAGGTTAGGTAGGTTAGGTCGTCGAAAAAACATTAATTCATGAAAACTTGGCTTATTAGGCAAATTGGGCCTTGCATAGTAGGCTGAGAAATGCGTTCTGGCTACTAGGTACGACATATATATATATATATATATATATATATATATATATATATATATATATATATATATATATATATTATTAAATATGACCGAAAAAGTAAGATTAATAATTCTAACACGAATTTTCTCAATCTTTCGTACATTACGCTTCACTGTTGGAGGTAAATCAAAAATCACTTCTCCAAAATTCATTTTTATTTCTAGTCTGACGCGACACGGGCGCGTTTCGTAAAACTTATTACATTTTCAAAGACTTCACCAATACACAACTGATTAGAACTTGCGTTTCCCTGATTTTATATCTACATTTGAGTGAGGTGGGAAGGGTGATGTGGCATTACATTTGAGTGAGGTGGGAAGGGTGATGTGGCATTAACACAAGACAGAACACTAGGGGATATTAATAGGGTATTAAAAGTATCAACACAAGACAGAACAGAAACAATGGGTATTGAATAGAAGTGTTTGTAGAAAGCCTATTGGTCCATATTTCTTGATGCTTCTATATTGGAGCGGAGTCTTGAGGTGGGTAGAATATAGTTGTGCAATAATTGGCTGTTGATTGCTGGTGTTGACTTCTTGATGTGTAGTGCCTCGCAAACGTCAAGCCGCCTGCTATCGCTGTATCTATCGATGATTTCTGTGTTGTTTACTAGGATTTCTCTGGCGATGGTTTGGTTATGGGAAGAGATTATATGTTCCTTAATGGAACATATAATCATGTTCCTTAATGGAACATATTATATTTACAGGGGTTTGGATATCACCCATAAAGAAGTTGTCCGCATCCTCCACTTTCATGCTTTGTATCGGAGTGCTAAACATGTCCTCTTACTGCTTATACTGGCAGTGCTTTTTGCTTTTCCTTGTGTAGGATTTTTATTACCTAGAACATTTTCCCACTGAATGTTTGTAAGTTCCCTGTTTATTTTCTCCCAGTCTATCCTTTTATTATTAAAATTGAATTTATTGAATAGCCCTTCTCTCTTGTTGTTTCTCTTAGGCCTATACTACCGTTATTGATGTTAGTTTGCACTTCAATGAGCTTGTGGTCCAAGTACGTAATGTCTGAGACAGTAATGTCTCTGATTAGCTCATCATTGCTGTTCCCATAACCAAACCATCGCCAGAGAAATCCTAGTAAACAACACAGAAATCATCGATAGATACAGCGATAGCAGGCGGCTTGACGTTTGCGAGGCACTACACATCAAGAAGTCAACACCAGCAATCAACAGCCAATTATTGCACAACTATATTCTACCCACCTCAAGACTCCGCTCCAATATAGAAGCATCAAGAAATATGGACCAATAGGCTTTCTACAAACACTTCTATTCAATACCCATTGTTTCTGTTCTGTCTTGTGTTGATACTTTTAATACCCTATTAATATCCCCTAGTGTTCTGTCTTGTGTTAATGCCACATCACCCTTCCCACCTCACTCAAATGTAATGCCACATCACCCTTCCCACCTCACTCAAATGTAGATATAAAATCAGGGAAACGCAAGTTCTAATCAGTTGTGTATTTGTGAAGTCTTTGAAAATGTAATAAGTTTTACGAAACGCGCCCGTGTCGCGTCAGACTAGAAATAAAAATGAATTTTGGAGAAGTGATTTTTGATTTACCTCCAACAGTGAAGCGTAATGTACGAAAGATTGAGAAAATTCGTGTTAGAATTATTAATCTTACTTTTTCGGTCATATTTAATAATATATGTCTACAGGAAAGACTGCTACCAAAATATACTAATATATATATATATATATATATATATATATATATATATATATATATATATATATATATATATATATATATATATATATATATATATATATATATATATATATATATATGCATTTCTTTATAAATATTGAATTCCTTGAGTCTGGACCCAGGGCTGAATGCATGGGCATATTGTCAATTTCTCTTTCAAAATCTGTCACACTCGTGTTGATATCAGTTATATTTACAGGGGTTTGGATATCACCCATAAAGAAGTTGTCCGCATCCTCCACTTTCATGCTTTCCATCGGAGTGCTAAACATGTCCTCTTACTGCTTATACTGGCAGTGCTTTTTGCTTTTCCTTGTGTAGGATTTTTATTACCTAGAACATTTTCCCACTGAATGTTTGTAAGTTCCCTGTTTATTTTCTCCCAGTCTATCCTTTTATTATTAAAATTGAATTTATTGAATAGCCCTTCTCTCTTGTTGTTTCTCTTAGGCCTATACTACCGTTATTGATGTTAGTTTGCACTTCAATGAGCTTGTGGTCCAAGTACGTAATGTCTAAGACAGTAATGTCTCTGATTAGCTCATCATTGTTCGTGAATATGAGGTCCAGCGTGTTCTCGTTCCTAGTCCATTCTGTTATCTGCTGACTGAGCGAGAATTTGTCATAGAATCTCAGTAGTTCTCTGACCTGTGATTGGTTATTTTCATTTCCATTTTGGGTATGTTATTTTGGTAATGATTCGTCCAGTTCTGGTAGTAATGCGGTTGTTGTGTGGTGTAGTACTTGTGTGCTTGTTAATGACTTGTATTCCAGTCTTGTGGGTATCTCGTTTCCCCTCCGGGCCAACTGCTTTGTTCTTACCTAGCATTTTGCTTTGTTTGGGTATGAATCTTTGTGTGCCTTCATTGTATATTTTGCAAAATTTGCCATATATCTCATTATTTACTCCTCTGCCTAGCAACAAGTCTGTCTAATTATACTCATTAACTATTTTTCAAAGTTCCCCATAGTGTCCTTTATTGAAATCGAGTTCATGAACCGTTTCAATGTCCTTATTTTCTTCTAGATTATATCTTAAAGTATATTTAAATGTTATTGTTATTATTGTTATTAAATGTTATTGTGACATTGCATTGCAATTGAGCTATGTTGTTTACCATACCGTTCATTTCGTGAGTATAAGTATAGATGCCACACTTGTGACAGGTAAAACCATGCCTTTTTTGAAAAACAGCACCGTCTGTTTCACGTAAGAGCAACCCACGCTATATTATGTTGCGATATTATTTCAATATTTCCGATTGCATTGATAATTTGAATTTTCATAGATTTCAATTTATTTTCATTTCGATTTAATAATTTTGTGGGACATTGCATTGGAATTGAGCTGTGTTGTTTACCATACTGTTCATTTCATGAGTATAGTTTATTTGTTTATTTTTTCATTTCATTTTTTTTAGCTGCTCTTATTTTTCAGTGATGGGAATATCAGATCATTTGATGTTCCCATCAGAAAATTGGGAACATCAAATCATTTGATGTTCCCAATTTTCTGATGGAAGCATCAGACCATTATGGAATGCATCGGATGAGGTAGTTTGGAATGGTGGGGAGGACGAGAGGGGGAATAGTGGGGAAGACGAGGGGACAGAGGAGAGGGTAATGGTGGGGAGGACGAGGGGACTGGGGAGTTGGGGATGGTGGGGAGAGGGAAATGGAGAATGCTGGGGAGGACAAAGGGACAGGTGAATGGGAGATGGTGGGGGAGGAAGAGGGGACAGGGGCGGGGGAAATGGTAAGGAGAACGATGGGACGGGGAAGTGGGAATAGTGGGGAGAATGTGGGGACGGGGAAGTGGGAAGGACGAGAGGGCTGTGGAATGGGGAATGGTGGGAAGGACGAGGGGACGGAGGAAGACTGGAGAACAGGGGAACACCTCAATAAATGCCAACAATGTTATTACTCTGTGGCTTCTTGTCTCCTGAGAAAGTGAATTATAATTATATATATCAATTAATTCTTGTAAATTTCCAGAAGCCTGTATCAACACCCACACTAATGCAACTGAAAGAGATGTTGAGACAAGTATTGCTGATATGATGAAGAACGCCCCAAACAAACTCGGTGGAAACAGATACAAGGTAAAGTTTGCCAATTTGCTGTAGTCTAATTCAATCTCTTTTTAGTAATCTTTGTGAACATTTATGCTATGAATAAGATAAAATAATGTAACTGATTTTGACTAAATATGTAGTTATATTTAATTTTCTGAGCACTAATAATGAAAGAAAACCAAAATAAGAGGTGGCTACTATCTCTAACAATGGGCTGGAATAATGCAGGATATAATATTGTTTTATAAAGATTCTTGTTTTAGTTTTTTTTTCTATAATATGGAAAGGGTTTTTAATAAATAAATTAAATATTATATAATAAAATAATTTATGTATTATTGAAATCAATTAGTAACAAACAATATTTCATAACAGGGTGGTGAAGCATGAAGACATGTGCATCACACAACAGACTTGGATATGACGAATACTGAAAATGGTGGCGAGCCTGGTGGCATACCACTGAATCTTCTCTAGTGTCTATATAGAATCTATATATGTGTGTGTGTGTGTATATATATATGTAATATATATATATATATATATATATATATATATATATATATATATATATATATATATATATATATATATATATATATATATATATATATATATATATATATGCGAACAAGCCTGAATGGTCCCCAGGACATATGCAACTGAAAACTCACACCCCAGAAGTGACTCGAACCCATACTCCCAGAAGCAACGCATCTGGTATGTACAAGACGCCTTAATCCACTTGACCATCACGACCGGACAAAATGAGGTGATAGCCGAGGCTATATGAACCACCCCACCGCCGGCACTCGGATAGTTATCTTGGGCATAGCATTTTACCAAATCACCTCATTCTTTGGGGCACACGTGAGGAACACAAATGCGAACAAGCCTGAATGGTCCCCAGGACATATGCAACTGAAAACTCACACCCCAGAAGTGACTCGAACCCATACTCCCAGAAGCAACGCATCTGGTATGTACAAGACGCCTTAATCCACTTGACCATCACGACCGGACAAAATGAGGTGATAGCCGAGGCTATATGAACCACCCCACCGCCGGCACTCGGATAGTTATCTTGGGCATAGCATTTTACCAAATCACCTCATTCTTTGGGGCACACGTGAGGAACACAAATGCGAACAAGCCTGAATGGTCCCCAGGACATATGCAACTGAAAACTCACACCCCAGAAGTGACTCGAACCCATACTCCCAGAAGCAACGCATCTGGTATGTACAAGGTCGTGATGGTCAAGTGGATTAAGGCGTCTTGTACATACCAGATGCGTTGCTTCTGGGAGTATGGGTTCGAGTCACTTCTGGGGTGTGAGTTTTCAGTTGCATATGTCCTGGGGACCATTCAGGCTTGTTCGCATTTGTGTTCCTCACGTGTGCCCCAAAGAATGAGGTGATTTGGTAAAATGCTATGCCCAAGATAACTATCCGAGTGCCGGCGGTGGGGTGGTTCATATAGCCTCGGCTATCACCTCATTTTGTCCGGTCGTGATGGTCAAGTGGATTAAGGCGTCTTGTACATACCAGATGCGTTGCTTCTGGGAGTATGGGTTCGAGTCACTTCTGGGGTGTGAGTTTTCAGTTGCATATGTCCTGGGGACCATTCAGGCTTGCTCGCATTTGTGTTCCTCACGTGTGCCCCAAAGAATGAGGTGATTTGGTAAAATGCTATGCCCAAGATAACTATCCGAGTGCCGGCGGTGGGGTGGTTCATATAGCCTCGGCTATCACCTCATTTTGTCCGGTCGTGATGGTCAAGTGGATTAAGGCGTCTTGTACATACCAGATGCGTTGCTTCTGGGAGTATGGGTTCGAGTCACTTCTGGGGTGTGAGTTTTCAGTTGCATATGTCCTGGGGACCATTCAGGCTTGTTCGCATTTGTGTTCCTCACGTGTGCCCCAAAGAATGAGGTGATTTGGTAAAATGCTATGCCCAAGATAACTATCCGAGTGCCGGCGGTGGGGTGGTTCATATAGCCTCGGCTATCACCTCATTTTGTCCGGTCGTGATGGTCAAGTGGATTAAGGCGTCTTGTACATACCAGATGCGTTGCTTCTGGGACTATGGGTTCGAGTCACTTCTGGGGTGTGAGTTTTCAGTTTGATATATATATATATATATATATATATATATATATAATATATACACACACATATATATATAGGTTAGATAGGTTAAGTTAGGTTAGGTAGGGTTGGTTAGTTATCATATATCTACGTTAGTTTTAACTCGTTTTAACTAGTTTTAGTTAATTTTAACTAAAACTAGCTAGTTTTAACTTTATATATATATTATAAATATATATATATTATATAAAAAGTTTGTGAGGGTACCACCTTTAGTGCCAATGTGGGGACCCATAGCCTCGGAGAAGAAAATAAAAAGTATTCAGAGGAGACCTTGTGGTCTCTCACTGAACACTAATATTATCTTCTCCTACCACCCCCATTCTTTAGTATGTACACATATATATTTGCTTTATTTGAACTTTGTTACAAAAAAGTAGTTACATATAGGTTACAAAGATGGTTATCATAGGTTGTTGAGTTCCTCCAGCTCCGCAGATGGCGGGCAGGAACCCTGGATGCAGTGCGCATTTCCCCTCTGTATCGCCACGCTGAGGCGCTGGAAAAGAAAGCTGGCAGCTCTAGGGTCCCTTGTTGTTTCAATGAGCCTAGAACCCAGTTCCTTCAAAAAACTGGTAGCACTTTTACCCCAGGTGCCGATATATATTATATATATATATATATATATATATATATATATATATATATATATATATATATATATATATATATATATATATATATATATATATATATATATATATATTTATGTCCTGTCAGGGTCGCCATACCCCTCCCTTTAAAATAAGAATCATGTCTGGTTAGTGTATACAGGACAGGACATCTGCTACTACGTTGTCTTTCCCTCGGATGAGTTTGCTTTCCAACCAGTATTCCTGCCGCCAATGCGAGACGCTCCTTACGTATCCATCGACCATTCCCACGGTCACTCCTGGTGTCCATTGTTCCTTCAGCATGGAGAGAGGACTTCGCACCTCTTGTCCATACACCAGCTGGAAAGGTGAGAAACCTAACGATCCTACCACTGCGTCACGCATGGCAAACAACGCAGGGCATACTGCTTCATCACACTCAGTTCCCTGCTCTGTGCAGAACACTCTCATCAGCATGCCGTCCTGTATGTAACAATGAGTGGCCCTCTCAGGACCAACACGTCCTCCTTTGGCCTCATGAATCAATTCGGGGAACTCTCTCTGCTGTGACTTCCCAAGACGAGTGCGGTCCACCCCGAGAGAACTGGTGAGGGTCACCTGTAACTCACCATCCGGGCTGCCTTCGCCCTCCGCTCGTTCTCCGGGTCCCATGAAGAGGTGATCGATTCCCAGGTTGTCGGACGTCTCCTCAGCCCCATCAGATCCACACCCTCCGTGTCCGTCGCACTGTCTCTGAATCACAGCACAAACCGGGAACGCCGTCGTGGCGATTCCTATCTTGTCCCCACAGGTGTTTAACACTCCACCTGTCTCCTTATAGTGCTCTATGCACTCCTCGCCCTTCACGAGATTCGGGAGGACATATCCTCCACATGCGTCATTTCCCAAGATGACTTGTGCCTCCATCTTGGGCATTGATGCACAGACCCCCACCACTAGGGTCTGGCAGCCATAATCAGAATTCAGAGTCACTTGGTGTAGGGGCATCCTCACTGGGCCTCCCACAGTGGTCACACTTGCCACCCCCACGCTGGTACTCTCGTAACCCTCGGGAACAGGGTTTCACTCACCAGGGTAAAATCTGCCCCAGTGTCTCTTAATATCTTCACCGGGACGGGGTCTGCGTTCCCCATCCTTACGGTTCCCTCACACACGAATGGGTGAACTCTTTTCTCCCCATTCAGTACGGGTTCATCCCGCTCCCTCTCGGCCATCTGGTCCTCGACCCTCACGAAAGGAACGTTACCCCGCTGCTTAGGGCGACTGCAGTCCCGCGCGACGTGTCCGAATACTCCGCAGTTGTAGCAGCGGATCTTCCTTGTCGGAGACCATCCACCACCGCTCGCCCTGGCACCGCCTCTAGAGGCCATCGCTCCGTGTGTCTTCTTCGCACCATCCGTCGACTCCTTCGTCGCAGCAACAGCTCCTGAGCTCTCAGCTTGGGACTTCTTTACCGGCTCCACAGCACTCTTCAATCCTCTGTTGTCCCAACTCGAGAGGTGGGACTTGGGAGAACTCGCTCCTGTCCTCCATCCATCCGTCCTCCTATAATTTCTACCATTTCCGGAGTATACGGGCGGTCAGTGCTGTCCCTCTCTGCGTGGGCGTAAGGCTTCTTCCAGCTTGTCAGCTCTGTCGGCCGCGACTCTCGGGTCCTTAATATCCGCCTCCTTTACTCTCACCCTGATCTCAGGAGAGAGCACGGACATAAACTTCTCCATGACCATAAGCCTCTTGACCTCTTCAGCCGACTTCGCTCCTTCAGACTCCAGCCACTTAAGGAACATCCTCTCCATGTCCCTCGCCGTCTCCGCATAAGAGTTTCCTGGCGAACGGGTACATTCCCTGAATCTCTTCCTGTAACATTCCGGCGTGAGCTTGAAAGAATGGAGCACAGCTCTCTTTACAGCATCGTAGTTGGTACACTCTTGGACGTCGAGCATATTGTAGGCTTCACGAGCTTCACCGGTGAGCCTACCATGAACCAGCTCCACCCACTCCGCCCTCGGCCACTTCTTCAAGGTGGCGACCCTCTCGAAGTGGTCGAAGAAACCTTCAGCTTCATTTGGTACAAAGACCGGCAAATCTCGCTCCCTCACTCGGCGGTCTTCCTGCTGTGGCGGAACAGGTGGAGCTAGCCCTAGCTCAGCTCACTTCAGCTCCACATCCTTGTTAGCTTCTATCTCCTGCTGTTTCAGTCTAGCTTCTAGCTCGCGCTGCTCTCGGCACAGCTGAGCCTCTCGCTCCTCTCGGCGCAGCTGAGCCTCTCGCTCCTCACGCTTCAGCTGTGCTTCTTGCTCTTGTTCCTCTCTGCGCAGCTGTGCTTCTCGCTCTTGTTCTTCTCTGCGCAGCTGTGCTTCTCGCTCTTCTTTGCGCTGCTGTGCCTCTGCTTCTCGCTCTTCTTTGCGCTGCTGTGCCTCTGCTTCTCGCTCTTCCCTCTTCAGCTGTGCTTCTCGCTCTTGTTCTTCCTTGCGCAGCTGTGCTTCTGCTTCTCGCTCTTCCCTTCTCAGCTGTGCCTCTCGTTCCTGTTCTTCCCACTTCAGTTGTGCTTCCAGCTGCAGCTTCATTATCTCCAGCTTAACGCTGCGCCTGCTACCGCTGGATCCTCTGCTGCTCCCACCAATGCTCAGATGTTCTCCCATACTGGCAGGTGTTTGTGGCCGTTCCTCCCCCAAAGCTTCACCTCGTGCCCTGAGCTGTGCCATGATCTCCAGTCTTCTCTCTCCCACTTTGGAAGATCTCAGCTTTATCCCAAAATGGTCTGCTATTGACTGTAACTGTGCACTCCTCCAGCACCTGCTCATCTCTAGTGTCAATGAACCTTGTTACTTTATCATCCTCCATCTTGTGCTATAATTGATAACCTGTACCTGATACCTAATACCACTGCAAAGTACCACAACTGCAACCTTTATCTTGATCGTGATCCTGGCGAGGTCGCCAATGTCGGGGTTCACCACCATTAGAGGGGCGAGTAACAGTATACTCAAGGTCACTCACCGTAGCCCTGCGGGTCTTCACTCTATCCTCGCGGCGCCACTGTACGCCAGGAGAGTATCCCAGTCAATCCCAACCGGCCTCTGATCGAGAAAGAGTGGGAACACAACTTGTTCTCTTAACTATTGTGTGCCCGCCCAGACACAGGGCTCTACTACTAACCACAAGGTCGCCAACTGGTGTTTCCCGTGTCCAGTAACACGTCAGTGGTTT
>NC_091175.1:36031118-36033618 GCF_040958095.1 Procambarus clarkii
CGTGATGGTCAAGTGGATTAAGGCGTCTTGTACATACCAGATGCGTTGCTTCTGGGAGTATGGGTTCGAGTCACTTCTGGGGTGTGAGTTTTCAGTTGCATATGTCCTGGGGACCATTCAGGCTTGTTCGCATTATATATATATATATATATATATTTATATATATATATATTATTTTTATATATAAATATATATATATATATATATATATATATATATATATATATATATATATATATATATATATATATATATATATATATATAGGGCATATGTTTTTGTATTTTTGCTGATTTGTTAGTAAATAATAAAAGAAATTTAAATCATTTGATTTTTTTACCCTTAAACTGGTTTTAATATTTAAATTGAAAATAATAATATAATATAAAATAAAATATAATAAAAATAATAATATAATATAAAATAATATAATTTAATATAAAGAAATTTAACTTTAAACATAAAGATGTGAAAAGGGTTCAGATTATAGGCTCAAACCTTTCATAACAGATTCATATTGGTATATGAATGGATTATGAATGATTCATGTTAGGATTGTAAAGTTGCCACAACATATCAAATTAGTGTTAGATACGTAGGTTTTGGTTATAAGTTTTGGAAATCTATTTAAGTCCACACATAATATCGTATCTGATACGATAAAAAAAAACGTTTCCAATCCTTTCAAATACTTTCCAGATATGTTGTGGCAACCTTAAATAGTTTGCTGGCCTGTTACTGCCTGGACACTGGGGAGACACCAGTCTTTTACTGCCTGGACACTGGTCTCTACCTGGAGACCTGTATCCAGGCAGAGACCTGGACACTGGACAATTCCAGACTCCCCAGAGTCTGGAATTTCCAGACTCCCTGGAAATTCACTTTCTGTTATTTGATTTAACTGTTGATCATTTGAAGCCCACGACTGTAGAGGCATATTAGCTCCCAGTAATTCACGACTAGCCTCATGATAAATTTCAATTAATTTTGATTTACCACTTGTAGTTCCCTGGAAGTTGTTAACGTATAAATTATTACTAATTTCAGTCGTGTGGGGACTATTGGAGTTCTTCAAAAGTGTATCCAATGTTTCTTGAAGCAGAAACTGTGAAGATGTAGCTCCAAATAAGACTGATGCAAATCAAAAGGTTATAATTTAACTATTGGACCATTAGGATCCTTTATCCAGAGAGACATGGTGAAATTACGGTCTTCTTCTTGTTGCCCTACTCTTAAAAAAACCTGTGTGTGAGACACTATTTTCCTTCACCTTGGCACTACAGTTAAATACAATTCTAATAGGTGAAGTAATCGAATCTTTCAGGATAGTGTGGTGAGGTAAGTAATGTCCCTGCTTGGAGTTATCATGTTCAACAACTTCAATAAATTTGTTGGCAAGTTCTTGTTGTCTCAAATAGCAATACAATTGCAATTTATCAGGTTGCTTGTTCGATCTAGCTATGTGTGACTTTAATTTATTTAACGCCATGAAGTGATTTATTAGTAACTGTGGATGATCCAATTTCAGTGGTAATTTAACCCAGTATTGATTATCTTTATAAATGACTGAGTTAAGATATTGTTGATAAGTTCAAGTGTCATCTGGACTTGGTTGTTCAGGGACAATGCCTAAAGTATCTAAATCACATAATTTATATACACGGTGGAATCAGAGGGATTCTCAGTCATATTTCAGAATTGGATTGGTGACTGTTCCAAGCCTAGTCACGCAATCATTATTGAGTTGATGTGTTGATTATTCATGGATGTAGAAATTTTGTAGGTTAGTACCAGTCCTGTAAGCAATTTACCTCCAGCTGACAGCAACAAATTCATTCCGTGTGGCTTGGTCATAAATTTGTAATAATATTTTGCCCCTACAAATATACTTTCATCTGTGAGGCGGTCAGAATTTATTTTGTTATGAGCCAGCTTCATCCAGTTACGGTTAAGAAGTCTGGCTGTATTCCCTAGACCATAAACATGTAGGTCAGATGGGATTTTGTCAACAATTATGGCCTGTACTGGGCTTGCATAGCCTCCCAGGCGCAACAAAACTCTCACAACCTTGTAGTCACGAGATTCGGTGTTAGTAAAAAATCCTGAAATGTTCAATTTCACTTGACACAAAGGTTTTAAGTTTTAACTGATCAGCCAGTTGTTGTGTAATAAATGTTTTCTGAGAACCTTGGTCGAAAAGACCACGAGTGGTGATCCTTGATTTCTTATTAATTAACCTTAGCTGAGCTGTAGGTAACGTAGTAATATTATCTGACTTAGTAGCAATCACATTTACTTCTTGATGTACTTTGCAATATTGCACAGTGGTGGAAGCACTTGGTTCAACTTGAGGGTTTTGAGACCTCGTTCATATTTCTCCACACAGAGTGTATTGATGTCGACCCTTGTGGCACTTGTTGCACACATGTAGGACAACTGTACAATGATTAGGATCGTGAGATCCCATGCATTTTGTGCATCTGCGTAATTCTTTAAGATG
>NC_091175.1:36038618-36071118 GCF_040958095.1 Procambarus clarkii
TGGGTATCTGGCTAATGATTGGCCGAAGTGGGTTTCCAGGCTTGTGCGTCTTGACATTTCCATACGCATATCCAGGTTTATATTCCCGAATGATCTTTGGCAGGTGGAGTCCGGATTTCTTGGCGTTCACAGTTTCGATCAGTTTGTTGACCTTTGCTTTTAATTCGGCTGTAGTGTCCTTCGTTACCCTTTGGAACTTAGTTTGGTCAGAGAGTATGATGTTCATTTTCGCCAGATATTCGTCTTTTTTAAGAATGACATATATTGGCGACTTGTCACCTCTCCTGACAACTATCTCCTTGTTCTCACGAAGGCTTTTAGCTGCCGCTTTAAGCTCTGGGGACAGTATGGTGCTTCTGTAGTTGCCTCGATTCTTTCCTCCTTCTGCAATAAGTTCTGCTTGTAAGGTATCTTTGGTAGTGACCTTCTTTTGTGTCTCGAGGTCGAATATGTCGTCCAACAGAATTTCCAACTCTACTTTCCGGGCCATCTCACTCGGTCTGGACATAACATGACAGTTTATGCCCAGATTTAGGAGACTGACTTGGTCCTCAGAGTGTATCGTGATCCAGCCTGTACTCCTCTTGACATGCCAGAAAATATTCTGAGGAAACTACTCCAAGCTTGTACTAAAGAGGCACCCTTTCTTGAACCCGGATGGGCACATGTATAAGCAAGTAGATGGGGTCGCCATGGGTTCTCCCCTAGGTGTCCTGTTTGCAAACTTCTACATGGGTACCATCGAGCAAAAAGTCTTAGTCGACATGAACTTGAAACCGGCCATATACTGCAGGTATGTTGACGACATTTTTACACAGGTACCTGATGTCAGACATCTGCAGGAGCTGAAGGAGGCATTTGAGCAGAGTTCCGTGCTGCGTTTCACTTACGAGATGGAAAAGGATGGGAAGCTGCCCTTTCTAGATGTAACAGTCATGGAAAAGGGCGGAGGTTTCCACACTGCAGTCTACACTAAGGAAACAAACATAGGAATGTGCCTAAATGCCAACAGCGACTGCCCTGACAGGTACAAGAGGAGTGTTGTTAACGCATATGTCGACCGTGCTCTCAGCCACAGCTCAGAATGGAAGCAAGTCGACGAAGAACTCTGTAGGGTAAGGCAGGTCCTAGTCAATAACGGCTTCCCCAATGGTTTCATCGAAGACATCATAAGAAGGAAAGTGAAAAGCCATGCAACCTCTGAAGAGACAACTAACACAACACCTATACCCCCTATTAGACTATTTTACAGGAACTTCTTTTCCACAGCTCATAAAACGGAGGAAAGGGTCCTGAAAGATATTGTTAATAGAAACGTTATCCCTACAGACAAAAATCAGAGGATACAACTGACGATTTACTATAAAACCAGAAAAACGGCCAGCCTTCTCATGAGAAACTCTCCAGACACAAAACAGAACGCTTTAAAAGAGACTAACGTCGTCTATGCCTTCAAATGCCCACTTGGGGACTGTAAGCTCCAAAAAACCCAGTATATAGGCAAGACAACAACATCTCTTTCTAGGCGTTTAACGATGCATAAGCAACAGGGCTCCATTAAGGAACATATAATCTCTTCCCACAACCAAACCATCGCCAGAGAAATCCTAGTAAACAACACAGAAATCATCGATAGATACAGAGATAGCAGGCGGCTTGACGTTTGCGAGGCACTACACATCAAGAAGTCAACACCAGCAATCAACAGCCAATTATTGCACAACTATATTCTACCCACCTCAAGACTCCGCTCCAATATAGAAGCATCAAGAAATATGGACCAATAGGCTTTCTACAAACACTTCTATTCAATACCCATTGTTTGTGTTCTGTCTTGTGTTGATACTTTTAATACCCTATTAATATCCCCTCTTGTTCTGTCTTGTGTTAATGCCACATCACCCCTCCCACCTCACTCAAATGTAGATATAAAATTGGAGATACGTAAGTTCTAATCAGTTGTGTATTTGTGAACTAAAGTCTTTGAAAATGTAATACGTTTTATGAAACGCGCCCGTGTCGCGTCAGACTAGAAATAAAAATGAATTTTGGAGAATTGATTTTTGATTTACCTCCAACAGTGAAGCGTAATGTACGAAAGATTGAGAAAATTCGTGTTAGAATTATTAATCTTACTTTTTCGGTCATATTTAATTATATATATATATATATATATATATATATATATATATATATATATATATATATATATATATATATATATATATATATATATATATATATATATATATATATATATATATATATATATATATATATATATATATATATATATACATATATATTATTAAATATGACCAAAAAAGTAAAAAAATTTACCTCCAACAGTGAAGCGTAATGTACGAAAGATTAAGAAAATTCGTGTTAGAATTATTAATCTTACTTTTTCGGTCATATTTAATAATATATATATATATATATATATATATATATATATATATATATATATATATATATATATATATATATATATATATATATATATATATATATATATATATATATATATATATATATATATATATATATACATATATATTATTAAATATGACCAAAAAAGTAAGATTAATAATTCTAACACGAATTTTCTCAATCTTTCGTACATTTCTTTTCACTGTTGGAGGTAAATCAAAAATCAATTCTCCAAAATTCATTTTTATTTCTAGTCTGACGCGAAACGAGCGCGTTTCGTAAAACTTATTACATTTTCAAAGACTTTAGTTTACAAATACACAACTGAATAGAACTTTCGCATCTCCGATTTTATATCTACATTTTAGTGAGGTGGATGGGGTGAGGTGGCATTAATAGGGTATTATTTCATCAACACAAGACAGAACAAGAGTTGGCATTAATAGGGTATTAATTTCATCAACACAAGGCAGAACACGAAACAATGGGTATTGAATAGAAGTGTTTGTAGAAAGCCTATTGGTCCATATTTCTTGATGCTTCTATATTGGAGCGGAGTCTTGAGGTGGGTAGAATATAGTTGTGCATTAATTGGCTGTTGATTACTGGTGTTGACTTCTTAATGTGCCGTGCCTCGCAAACGTCAAGCCGCCTGCTATCGCTGTATCTATAGAATATTTCTGTGTTGTTTACTAGGATTTCTCTGGCGATGGTTTGGTTGTGGGAAGAGATTATATGTTCCTTAATGGAGCCCTGTTGCTTATGCATCGTTAAACGCCTAGAAAGAGATGTTGTTGTCTTGCCTATATACTGTTTTTTTTGGAGCTTACAGTCCCCAAGAGGGCATTTGAAGGCATAGACGACGTTAGTCTCTTTTAAAGCGTTCTGTTTTGTGTCTGGAGAGTTTCTCATGAGTAGGCTGGCCGTTTTTCTGGTTTTATAGTAAATCGTCAGTTGTGTCCTCTGATTTTTGTCTGTAGGGATAAAGTTTCTATTAACAATATCTTTCAGGACTCTTTCCTCCGTTTTATGAGCTGTGGAAAAGAAGTTCCTGTAAAATAGTCTAATAGGGGGTATAGGTGTTGTGTTAGTTGTCTCTTCAGAGGTTGCATGGCGTTTCACTTTCCTTCTTATGATGTCTTCGACGAAACCATTGGAGAAGCCGTTGTTGACTAGGACCTGCCTTACCCTACAGAGTTCTTCGTCGACTTGCTTCCATTCTGAGCTGTGGCTGAGAGCACGGTCGACATATGCATTAACAACACTCCTCTTGTACCTGTCTGGGCAGTCGCTGTTGGCATTTAGGCATATTCCTATGAGAATATTATCAGGTTTATGTTTTGGTTAGGAGTAGTGCTTTTTACTCCTTTACGGATTATTTCTTTCATTATTCTTTCCTCTTTTATATGTTCACTGTGCATGGTTGGTGAACAACGGATATAGCAACGCGGAAATAAACGCTGCTATGAGAAGACACTTGGACCGTTGGTATAATTCAGAACCTAGAACAGAAACCACAACACCCCCAATAAAATTTTATTACAAATCAACCATGCACAGTGAACATATAAAAGAGGAAAGAATAATGAAAGAAATAATCCGTAAAGGAGTAAAAAGCACTACTCCTAACCAAAACATAAACCTGATAATATTCTACAAAACCAAGAAGACTTCCGAACTCCTTATCAAAAACAGCCCGAAGCCGACGGAGACCCCTCTACAGCAGTCAAGCGTTGTATACATGTACACTTGCCCCCACGAAGGATGTAACCTTCAATGTAAGTACATAGGTATGACGTCGACCAAGCTGACGAGGCGTTTGACATGCCATCTTCAATCTGGTGCCCCTAGGAATCACATGAGACAAGCCCATGACATTACTCTAACAAGAGAAATGTTGAACAAGAATACTTGCATAATAGACAAAACCCAAGATTCAAGAAGATTACAAATTCTTGAGGCAATTCACATAAGAATAGAGCGACCTACCATGAACACCCAAATCACGGAACTATTTACTCTACCCACCATGAGAGTAAGGACAAGACAAGAACATATCAATGCCAACACAGAAGACAATGTCCAACATAACAGGCCAATTACACTGGATTAATCTTTGTGTTTGGATAGGAGATGCCTCGTATGGGCCAATAAGCCTTCTGCAGCCCCTATGTTTATCCCTTATGTATCCCCCCCCATGTTTTTCACCTTCATTGTATTATCACCTGACCTAATGCGGGTATAAAATCAACTAGTATTGTAAGATCTGTTCACTTGAGAATGAACCATGGAGGTTCGAAACGTCGTGCAAATTATACAAATAAGTGTAATACACTCTATAGTAAATCACTTCTTTTCTTCACCTTAAAAGTACGAAAATGAGTTTTGGAGAACTCCTATTTCAATTAAGCCCTGATGCTAAGAAAATAGTTAGAGGGATAGAAGCCCTAAACCAGAAAATAATAAATACAGAATATGCGGTCATATTCAATGAAACATGAATATTGCGGTCATATTCAATGAAACATCGATTTCAATATATATATATATATATATATATATATATATATATATATATATATATATATATATATATATATATATATATATATATATATATATATATATATATATATATATATATATATATATATATATATATCATCAACACAAGACAGAACAAGAGGTGGCATTAATAGTGTATTAATTTCATCAACACAAGACAGAACACGAAACAATGGGTATTGAATAGAAGTGATTGTAGAAAGCCTATTGGTCCATATTTCTTGATGCTTCTATATTGGAGCGGAGTCTTGAGGTGGGTAGAATATAGATGTGCATTAATTGGCTGTTGATTGCTGGTGTTGACTTCTTGATGTGTAGTGCCTCACAAACGTCAAGCCACCTGCTATCGCTGTATCGATAGCATAATACAGCGATAGCAGGCGGCTTGACGTTTGTGAAGCACTACACATCAAGAAGTCAACACCAGCAATCAACAGCCAATTAATGCACATCTATATTCTACCCACCTCAAGACTTCGCTCCAATATAGAAGCATCAAGAAATATGGACCAATAGGCTTTCTACAATCACTTCTATTTAATACCCATTGTTTCGTGTTCTGTCTTGTGTTGATGAGATATATATATATATATATATATATATATATATATATATATATATATATATATATATATATATATATATATATATATATATATATATATATATATATATATATCGAATTAAACCCAGTCTAACCTTGTTGTATTCATTAGGGAATATAGATTGGAAATTGATTTAGGAGGCATTACTTCCAAATTTGCCCAAAATATGCAATAAATGAAAACTGGTTCGATTTCAAGCAAACTTTTTTGATAAGTTGTACATGAAAAGAGTTTCGTCTGGCCCAAGTCTCAGCATCGTAGCATAAATAGGAACGGAGAAAAAAACTATTGAAATAGGTGTCAAAATCATTCCAAAATGGTCCAAAACGATTATCAAACACAAGTGTCAACTGAAATCATATCTTTGACTCTCATCTATCACAATAGCATATATTATAAAAAAATATTATAATTAGTTTGATTAGAATTTTTTTTAAGTTATTTTTTTTTTTTTCATTTTTTTTTTATCGGACGATTTGCATGAAACTTATACACCTGACTGCACATAAGCCTATCTGTAAGGGTGCCAATTTTGGAGGAAACTGGTTGATGTCAACCTCAGCCACAGATGGCAGCACCTTAGACTTCATTATTTTTTTATTTATTTTCAATGTTTTCAACTAACATAAACGTTTGAATAACTCTTTTAGTTTTTACTCAATATACATGAAACTTACACCTTATATGTGAAGTGTATGACTCTCAACTCGCAACTTATCGTTTTTTCCTAAGTTTATTTATTGATTTTATAATAGCAATAAATATGACATATTTGCATAATTTAGGGGGGGGGGGGGAACTTTGAATATTTGTACTAGGAAAACTAAAAATGTTTTGGAAACTCCATAAGTTATGAACCTTTATTCTATGCTAATGTATCAGAAAAGTGTCATAGAATGATTATATCTGAAAGGTGGCATTTTTTATTCACACTTGAAAATGTGTAAAATTCGTTGAAAAAAAAATATATATATCTCCCTTTCTATTTACGATGCAGTACTGAAACATGGAACAATTGCAGCCTTTTTCATGTACAACTAGTCAAAAAATACTGGTTGACATTGAACAACCTTTCCAAAACCATGTTAATTCCCCCTTAATTCAATATAGCAAAATAATATATCCGTTTATCGGTAAAGTTTTCCACAGCTGCGATCAGCTGAACCAGGATGGACAAAGGTCACGAACTAAATTTCACCTACATATATCTGTATTTTTATCTAATGCCTCTTAGGTTCAATCATAAACACGGTGAGAAACTGTCTGTTAATATCAAGAGTACGTTATTATGACACAAATAAACGTCGGCATTGTTTCAATCAAATAGGAACCAGAATTAAATATTGTGAATTATATGCCAAGTTTACACCATCCGGCGCAGGATGGCACATGGATAACTTGCAAAAAGAGTTAGATAGAGAGCGGAGCCATGTTTTGATCTGTGTCCCGAGGCTGGCGATTATCATCGTCTGTTGTATCGATCATCCGAGCGTTATCGGACCCCAGACTTTGCTACCAGCTTCATCAACATTGTGGACACTACTTCCAGTTGGCTGAGTATCCCATAATCACTTCGTTGTGGCCATAATATTGTGTTTTTTATGGGGTGTCCATCCGTTATAGACCAAACACTTAAACAATTATAGACCAATATTAAACCTTCACATTCTATCAAAAATATTTGAAAAAAAATATCTACAAACAGCTCTACTCCTACCTCGTAAAATTCAACATACTCACCCCTTGCCACTTTGGCTTCCGGTCCCAAAAGAGTACAAATGATGCAATTATTAGTCTCCTTGATGTAATCTACTCAGCCCTTGACAAAAATGAGTTTCCGATTGGACTCTTCAATTGACCTAAGAAAAGTCTTGGATACTGTTAATCACAACTACCTCTTACATAAACTCCAGCATTATGGAATCCGAGGCCTTGTTTTGGACTATATCCGATCCTATTTTAGTAACAGACACCAATGTGTAGCCATCAATGATATAACTCTCCCACTCTACCAATATTAAACCGTTGGAGTGCCACAGGGCGGCATCTTGGGACCTCTTCTATTTCTTATATATATCAATGATCTGCCTATGTCTCTAATATTTTATATTCCCCAATGATCTTTGGTAGGTGGAGTCCGGATTTCTTGGCGTTCACAGTTTCGATCAGTTTGTTGACCTTTGCTTTTAATTCGGCTGTAGTGTCCTTCGTTACCCTTTGGAACTTAGTTTGGTCAGAGAGTATGATGTTCATTTTCGCCAGATATTCGTCTTTTTTAAGAATGACATATATTGGCGACTTGTCACCTCTCCTGACAACTATCTCCTTGTTCTCACGAAGGCTTTTAGCTGCCGCTTTAAGCTCGGGGGACAGTATGGTGCTTCTTTGGCCACCTGCCAAAGATCATTGGGGAATATAAACCTGGATATGCATATGGAAATGTCAAGACGCACAAGCCTGGAAACCCACTTCGGCCAATCATTAGCCAGATACCCACACCCACGTACAGACTGGCGAAGCGACTCAACGGCCTGCTGACTCCTTATGTTCCTTGCGCCTTCAGCCTGAAGTCTCCAAAGGAATTTGTTGACTTACTGCGGGGCACACGGGCCACAGGGATAAGAGCCTCCTTGGACGTAGAATCGCTGTTTACCAACGTAGCTGTGGACGAGACAATCGGAATGATAGCCGACAGAGTGTATCGTGATCCAGCCTGTACTCCTCTTGACATACCAGAAAATATTCTGAGGAAACTACTCCAAGCTTGTACTAAAGAGGCACCCTTCTTGAGCCTGGATGGGCACATGTATAAGCAAGTAGATGGGGTCGCCATGGGTTCTCCCCTAGGTGTCCTGTTTGCAAACTTCTACATGGGTACCATGGAGCAAAAAGTCTTAGTCGACATGAACTTGAAACCGGCCATATACTGCAGGTATGTTGACGACATTTTTACACAGGTACCTGATGTCAGACATCTGCAGGAGCTGAAGGAGGCATTTGAGCAGAGTTCCGTGCTGCGTTTCACTTACGAGATGGAAAAGGATGGGAAGCTTCCCTTTCTAGATGTAACAGTCATGGAAAAGGGCGGAGGTTTCCACACTGCAGTCTACACTAAGGAAACAAACATAGGAATGTGCCTAAATGCCAACAGCGACTGCCCAGACAGGTACAAGAGGAGTGTTGTTAACGCATATGTCGACCGTGCTCTCAGCCACAGCTCAGAATGGAAGCAAGTCGACGAAGAACTCTGTAGGGTAAGGCAGGTCCTAGTCAATAACGGCTTCTCCAATGGTTTCGTCGAAGACATCATAAGAAGGAAAGTGAAAAGCCATGCAACCTCTGAAGAGACAACTAACACAACACCTATACCCCCTATTAGACTATTTTACAGGAACTTCTTTTCCACAGCTCATAAAACGGAGGAAAGGGTCCTGAAAGATATTGTTAATAGAAACGTTATCCCTACAGACAAAAATCAGAGGATACAACTGACGATTTACTATAAAACCAGAAAAACAGCCAGCCTACTCATGAGAAACTCTCCAGACACAAAACAGAACGCTTTAAAAGAGACTAACGTCGTCTATGCCTTCAAATGCCCACTTGGGGACTGTAAGCTCCAAAAAACCCAGTATATAGGCAAGACAACAACATCTCTTTCTAGGCGTTTAACGATGCATAAGCAACAGGGCTCCATTAAGGAACATATAATCTCTTCCCACAACCAAACCATCGCCAGAGAAATCCTAGTAAACAACACAGAAATATTCGATAGATACAGCGATAGCAGGCGGCTTGACGTTTGCGAGGCACTACACATCAAGAAGTCAACACCAGCAATCAACAGCCAATTATTGCACAACTATATTCTACCCACCTCAAGACTCCGCTCCAATATAGAAGCATCAAGAAATATGGACCAATAGGCTTTCTACAAACACTTCTATTCAATATCCATTGTTTCGTGTTCTGTCTTGTGTTGATGAAATTAATACCCTATTAATACTCTTGTTCTGTCTTGTGTTGATGAAATTAATACCCTATTAATACCACATTTTGTTCTGTCTTGTGTTAATGCCACATCACCCCTTCCACCTCACTCAAATGTAGATATAAAATCGGAGATACGTAAGTTCTATTCAGTTGTGTATTTGTGAACTAAAGTCTTTGAAAATGTAATAAGTTTTATGAAACGTGCCCGTGTCGCGTCAGACTAGAAATAAAAATGAATTTTGGAGAATTGATTTTTGATTTACCTCCAACAGTGAAGCGTAATGTACGAAAGATTGAGAAAATTCGTGTTAGAATTATTAATCTTACTTTTTCGGTCATATTTAATAATATATGTCTACAGGAAAGACTGCTACCAAAATATACTAATATATATATATATATATATATATATATATATATATATATATATATATATATATATATATATATATATATAAAAATATATATATATATATAAAAATATATATATATAGTTATATATATATATATATAAATATATATATATATATATATATATATATATATATATATATATATATATATATATATATATATATATATATATATATATATATATATATATATATATATATATATATATATATATATATATATATATATATATATATGCGAACTAGCCTGAATGGTCCCCAGGACAATATGCAACTGAAAACTCACACCAAAACTGACACCTATATATATATGTCGTACCTAGTAGCCAGAACGCACTTCTCAGCCTACTATGCAAGGCCCGATTTGCCTAATAAGCCAAGTTTTCCTGAATTAGTATATTTTCTCTAATTTTTTTTCTTATAAAATGATAAAGCTACCAATTTCATTTTGTATGAGGTCAATTGTATTTTATTGGAGATAAAATTAACATAGATATATGACCTAACCTAACCAACCCAACATATATAAGTTTCATGCAAATCGTCCAATAAAAAAAACAAAACAAAAAAATTGGGGGGAAAAAACAAAATCAACTTAATTTTTTTTTCTAATAAATCTAATTATAATATTTTTTATAATATATGCTATTGTGATAGCTGAGAGTCAAAAATATGATTTTAGTTGACACTTGTGTTTGAAAATCGTTTTGGACCATTTTGGAATGATTTTGACACCTATTTCAATATTTTTTTTCTCCCTTCCTATTTATGCTACGATGCTGAAACTTGGGCCAGATAAAACTCTGTTCATGTACAACTTATCAAAAAAGTTTGATTTAAATCGAACCAGTTTTCATTTATTGCATTTTTTGGGCAAATTTGGAAGTAATGCCTCCTAAATCAATTTCCAATCTATATTCCCTAATAAATACAACAAGGTTAGACAGGGTTTAATTTGATTTGATGTATATATATATATATATATATATATATATATATATATATATATATATATATATATATATATATATATATATATATATATATATATATTTATATATATATATATATATATATATATATATATATATATATATATATTTATATATATATATATATATATATATATATATATATATATATATATATTTATATATATATATATATATTTATATATATATATATATTTATATATATATTATTTATATATATATATAAATATATTATTTATTATTATTATTTATATGTATAAATTTATATATATATATATATATTATATTTTTATATATATATTTATATATATATATTTATATATATATAACTTTTTTGTGTAATGACATTTTCAAATAAAGTTTGATAAATATACACACATACCAAAAGAATAGGGGTGGTAGGAGAAGAAAATATCAAAGTGTTCAGTGAGGATCCACAAGGTCTTCTCTGAGTACTCTTTATTTTCTTCTCCGAGGCTATGGGTCCCTACACTTGCACCAGAGGTGGTACCCCTTCTAGGTATAATATATATATATATATATATATATATATATATATATATAAATACATGTGTCGTACCTATATATTATATATAAATACATGTGTCGTACCTAGTAGCCAGAACGCACTTCTCTGCCTACTATGCAAGGCCCGATTTGCCTAATAAGCCAAGTTTTCATAAATTAATTGTTTTTCGACTACCTAACCTAACCTAACCTATAAAGATAGGTTAAGTAGGGTTGGTTAGGTTCGGTCATATATCTACGTTAATTTTAACTCCCCCCCAAAAAATTGACCTCATACATAATGAAATGGGTAGCTTTATCATTTCATAAGAAAAAAGTTAGAGAAAATATGTTAATTCAGGAAAACGTGGCTTATTAGGCAAATCGGGACTTGCATAGTAGGCCGAGTACGACGTTCTGGCTACTAGGTACAACATATATATATATATATATATATATATATATATATATATATATATATATATATATATATATATATATATATATATATATATTGCGACGGTAAAGTGTTGGAGTGTTGATGTTCGGCAGTCCTCCAATGGCAGGTGGCAATGCCTTGTCACACTTATAGAAAAAAAAGAGACTGCTTGCCTGTTTGTCTGAGGTAAGGTAATGGGAAGACACGCAAAACACAAAATATAAACAATGAAATTTTAATTACTTTAGAAAACAAGATATGAACAAAGACAATCCCTTGGCTTATGTAAAATTCAAAACAAGTCAACAAACAAAACAACATGAATAATTAATCAATGTGAAATTTACTCTAAAACAAAATAATGTACAAGACAATAATAATAATAATCAGGTGCTGAGAATATTGGCTAGAGCTGCTACCTCTCTTACTACACGACAGCCAGGGCTTAGTCTACCAGAGAGAGATGTCAACTTCTAAGAGCACAAAGATATTCTGAGGATGGCGTGAGCTCGCCCAGGCATCGACTCAGGTAGAGGGCGTGAATGCAGGTGCAGGTGCGGTCGGCGATACACCAGTCAATCATTAGCCGGCAGGCAGAGAATGGGTAGTTTGCTCGTTGACAACGGGTGGAGAGCTGGCGTGTCTGGTGGTGCAAGGTACGCTTTGCTTCCTGGGCAAAACGTTTTGTTATACTGGTGGACGTATCTTTAATGTAGTATCTTGTACTTGTAGAATGACGTAAATGATATAGGGAAGAGCAGGCTCAATCTCTCTTGAAAGAGATTATCGTCACAATATATATATATATATATATATATATATATATATATATATATATATATATATATATATATATATATATATATATATATATATATATATATATATATATATTTCATTGAATATGACCGCATATTCTGTATTTATTATTTTCTGGTTTAGGGCTTCTATCCCTCTAACTATTTTCTTAGCATCAGGGCTTAATTGAAATAGGAGTTCTCCAAAACTCATTTTCGTACTTTTAAGGTGAAGAAAAGAAGTGATTTACTATAGAGTTTATTACACTTATTTGTATAATTTGCACGACGTTTCGAACCTCCATGGTTCATTCTCAAGTGAACAGATCTTACAATACTAGTTGATTTTATACCCGCATTAGGTCAGGTGATAATACAATGAAGGTGAAAACATGGGGGGATACATAAGGGATAAACATAGGGGCTGCAGAAGGCTTATTGGCCCATACGAGGCATCTCCTATCTAAACACAAAGATTAATCCAGTGTAATTGGCCTGTTATGTTGGACATTGTCTTCTGTGTTGGCATCGATATGTTCTTGTCTTGTTCTTACTCTCATGGTGGGTAGAGTAAATAGTTCCGTGATTTGGGTGTTCATGGTAGGTCGCTCTATTCTTATGTGAATTGCCTCAAGAATTTGTAATCTTCTTGAATCTTGGGTTTTGTCTATTATGCAAGTATTCTTGTTCAACATTTCTCTTGTTAGAGTAATGTCATGGGCTTGTCTCATGTGATTCCTAGGGGCACCAGATTGAAGATGGCATGACAAACGCCTCGTCAGCTTGGTCGACGTCATACCTATGTACTTACATTGAAGGTTACATCCTTCGTGGGGGCAAGTGTACATGTATACAACGCTTGACTGCTGTAGAGGGTTCTCCGTCGGCTTCGGGCTGTTTTTGATGAGGAGTTCGGAAGTCTTCTTGGTTTTGTAGAATATTATCAGGTTTATGTTTTGGTTAGGAGTAGTGCTTTTTACTCCTTTACGGATTATTTGTTTCATTATTCTTTCCTCTTAAATATGTTCACTTTATAAATATAAATTTATATTTATAAAAATGTTCGTTTTTATAAATATAAATTCATGAAAACTTGGCCTGTTAGGCAAATCGGGCCTTGCATAGTAGGCCAAGTACGATGTTCTGGCTACTAGGTACAACATATATTATATATATACATATATATACATATATATATATATATATATATATATATATATATATATATATATATATATATATATATATATATATATATATATATATGTCGTACCTAGTAGCCAGAACTCACTTCTCAGCCAACTATTCAAGGCCCGATTTGCCTAATAAGCCAAGTTTTCCTGAATTAATATATTTTCTCTATTTTTTTTCTTCTGAATTGATAAAGCTACCCATTTCATTATGTATGAGGTCAATCTTTTTATTGGAGCTAAAATTAACGTAGATATATGACCGAACCTAACCAACCCTACCTAACCTAACCTATCTTTTTAGGTTAGGTTAGGTTAGGTAGCCGAGAAAGTTAGGTTAGGTAGCTTAGGTCGTCGAAAAAAACATTAATTCCTGAAAACTTGGCTTATTAGGCAAATCGGGCCTTGCATAGTAGGCTGAGAAGTGCGTTCTGGCTTCTAGGTACGACATATATATATATATATATATATATATATATATATATATATATATATATATATATATATATATATATATATATATATATAATGTCCCGCAACTCTGATGAGCCTGTCGGTCGCCCAGACAGAATCACGGTGAACCCCTGGAAGAATAGTAGACAGTTGGTGTGAGTCTACACTTGCGTTTCAACTTTAACTAATACCTATGTTGACTTCAGTGCTACACAAGCAGGAGGAGCTACCAATCACCGGGAAGCAGCCAAGTCATGTAAATACAGAGACCTTGAGCACTACTACAATTTTGTCCCCATTGCCTCAGAGACACTTGGTGCCTGGGGTAAAATTACTACTAGCTTTTTGAAGGAGTTGGGGTCTAATCTAATCGAAACAAATAAAGATCCTAGAGCTGCCAGTTTTCTTTTTCAGCGCCTTAGTGTGGCAATCCAGAGAGGAAATGCTCACTGTATCCATTGTTCCTGTCCGCCTTTTGAGGAGCTGGAGGAGCTGTTCAACTTGTGACAAGCAGCCTTGTACCCTGCATATATTCAATATTGTAACTTTTTTTTAGTGTAATGACATTTTCAAATAAAGTTAGATAAATATACACACATACCAAAAGAATAGGGGTGGTAGGAGAAGAAAATACCAAAGTGTTCAGTGAGGATCCACAAAGTCTTCTCTGAGTACTCTTTATTTTCTTCTCCGAGGCTACGGGTCCCTACACATGCACCAGAGGTGGTACCCTTTCTAGGTTTTAATAATAAAAAAAGAAATATATATACATTATATATATATATATATATATATATATATATATATATATATATATATATATATATATATATATATATATACATATAAATAAAAAGTAAGAAATATATATACATTATATATATATATATATATATATATATATGTATATATATATACATATATATATATATCGTACCTAGTAGCCAGAACGCACTTCTCACCCTACTATGCAAGGCCTGATTTGCCTAACAAGCCAAGTTTTCACGAATTAATTGTTTTTCGACTACCTAACCTACCTAACCTAACCTAACCTAACTTTTTCGGCTACCTAACCTAACCTAACCTCTAGAGATAGGTTAGGTTAGGTTAGGTAGGGTTGGTTAGGTTTGTTCATATAACTACGTTAATTTTAACTCCAATAAAAAAAATTGACCTCATACATAATGAAATGGGTAGCTTTTTCATTTCATCAGAAAAAAATTAGAGAAAAAATATTAATTCAGGAAAACTTGGCTTATTAGGCAAATCGGGCTTTGCATAGTAGGCTGAAAAGTGCGTTCTTGCTACTAGGTACGACATATATATATATATATATATATATATATATATATATATATATGTTGTACCTAGTAGCCAGAACGTCTTCCTCGGCCTACTATGAAGGCAGAACTGCCATCAGCAGTTCCGGCCTAGACCCGTGGAGGAGTGAAGGAAGACTCAGGCTTACCTTATAACAATAAATTCCCCTGAGTCTTGCCTGCCAGACAAAAAGGTTGCAGGAACTCCTTTCCCGCCTGCCTTCTCTATCTTCTTCTTAACAAGGTCGCCAGCTGGGTAAGTATATCTGCACCCCAGCGATGCAGTTCAGTGGGTGTATTCTATACTGTTTGTTGCCAGAGTGTTGTTACTCCCATAGATCTGCTATTGGACTGTCGGCCCAGGGTACTCTCCCATAAAAGTCTCTGTGGCTTTACCTCCCTCCAGCCACTACGTTACCTGTTGCCACCAGTCAGGCTCTGATTCTAGCCGGATGGCTAAGGATACACTCTTATATAAGTCTGTGCTACTTTACCACTCTCCAGGCATAAGAACTTCTATAGAGAACGCGACGTTCCCGTGGTGGTACTATGATAACCCTCCTGTATGCTCATAGAGAAATATTATAATGAAGGCACACTTAAACACGATGGTAAAATGTGTGAATTTACTGACACAATTACATGATCACACATACAATCACAAGCAATACATGAAAATGAAAATAAGTATAATAAATCTGGAGATCTTCAGCAACTCTTCCTTCACGACCTCCAACCACTCCTTCAACTGGGCAGATTAGACAGGAGTCACACACTCTCTCACAGAAGGGCCTCTTCACCACGTTGGCACCTCTTCTTCAACTGTCCTGCCGTCCACACACACTGTCCTCTCCAACAGCCCTGGACACAAGCTGCCCTGCAGCCTATTCTACTAATAAAGTATTAATGTCATATTGCCACATACATAAGTAAATATCGTGGCCTATCTAGCCTACTCCCACAAGGGGAAATGGGAAGGAAAATTGATCTACCTTACATTCCTGGCTCACGACGCCTTGCCCTCGATGGTGTGAGGTTCCCACGCTTCCTGAGTCGATCCTTGACGATCCAGGAACGTTCCACAGGTCCTCAGGTGACGTGAAGCCTTTGCGTCGTCGCCGTTCCAATCCCAGAGATTCAGCTATCCCAATCCTGGTTCACCAATGGGCACTGAGCTAATCACTATATTCACACACTCGTCCCTTCCACAAGGCGTTGATCCTCGTCCTAGGAACGGTGTCGTCCCTCCAAAATCCTCAGTGGACGTGACCCAGTCACAGCTAGGCCTGCCAGTCGCACTTTCCAGACCTCAACGTCCAGCGGCGCTGCCCAGCGTCATCGCCGACTATTTTCCAAGTTTGGCGACGAAGAAGAAGAAGAAGAAGCTTCTTCTTCCAAGAAGCTCTGCTCAATGAACTTGGTTCCTTTTTGCTTCCAAGAAGCGCAGGGTCTCCAATAACGTATGGTGGGCTGCGATGGCTAGTTTAATCCACTGAATAAGGCTTGTAGAGCCTCAAATCCTCGTAAGCTGACCGAGGCGCATCCTCTCACATCCACAGTCAGGTCAACTCTGACGTTGGCGCCGCCCGGGGCACTCGGTGACGTTACGGCGGGCTCTGATTGATCGCCTGCGACCTACGTCGGCCAATCCGCGATTGGCTAGTGTCCCCTTACAAAACGTCATATCTGCAGTAGGGGATACTCTTTCATTTATATCAGGGCGCCACTTTCCCTTTACCTACAACTTATAATGTAAATTCCTCCCTTATCTGGTGGCCGGTCTGGTCGCCACATATATCAGCAGACTCCCTGTACCTCAGAGAATCAGTAGAGAGAGCTGATATGACTCTTAAAGCAGGCAGACGAAAGAAATAGGAGAGGGCACCATAACAATAGGTAGCTCAGATTGATTGCACTGACAGCTTGAATGGAAGTTTAACTAAAATGAATAGGCACAATACAGCATATAGCTAGCACATAAAAGAAGACAGCAATCATCACAATGGTAAGTTGTTTGGATTAAGTACATGAAGACTGGGAGATTGGGTAACACTAGATACAGAGCAAATTTAAAGCACTGTTACGGATCCGAGCCCAGCGTCCGAGCATGGAGCAATGACGACAACGCCATCTGTGGGTCAGCTCCCGAAACCCCCTCCAAATAGACGGCGCCATCGAGTGAGGACAGGAAATACCAGCCACAAGGGCTAGTTTCCCTTCCTGATCAGCTCATAACACAGCCGCTGCTGACCTCTGGTGAGGTAGCGCTTAGACAGCAACGCCATCTATGGAGTGGATAGGTGGGCGTTTGGGTCTGAGCCGGTAAGTGACGTGCCCTAGAGTGTCCCTATTGCTGATGACGTGTCTGATTACAGAGTCGACCTGGGACTGCTGTAATGGAAGTTGGATCAGTCTACCCAAGGCTTGTCAATCTTGACAAGACAATCTTGTCAATCTTGTCAAGACTTGTCAAGACAATTGGAGACAATCTTGTCTCCAAATGCAGGCGATGAGTCACAATAACGTGGCTGAAGTATGTTGACCAGACCACACACTAGAAATTGAAGGGACGACGACGTTTCGGTCCGTCCTGGACCATTCTCAAGTCGATTGTGAGAATGGTCCAGGACGACTTGAGAATGGTCCAGGACGGACCGAAACGTCGTCGTCCCTTCAATTTCTAGTGTGTGGTCTGGTCAACATTGTCTCCAAATATTTGCTGCAGCAGCTGTGAGTCACCCCCCGGATGAACACTGTGGTGTTAGCCTGCCTGTGACGAGGCAGTTGAGGGATTGTCGTACCCGGGACTGACTGGTGGAGACGCTTAACCACTGGGGTGTTGTGGCGAGGAGAGTGGTCTGTGGGATCACGAGGCTCCTAACTAGGGCTCGCTACCCTAGTATCGATCGTGGAGTGGCCTAACCAGCGTTGCTGATTGGAACCTGCCAGCTACAGGCTGGATTTGTGGTTGAAGGCCTCCACGACGGTGCCCCCAGTGGAACTGTGATTTGGCTGGCCTGTGGCCAGGGTAGACTCAAGAGAATCGAAGGATTCGTCGTGAGGCCATCAGAGGACTAAGACCTTAGTATCGTCGAGCACCGTGGAACACTCCGCGTCTTCAGGAGAAGACTACGTTGTACATAATAGTGTTTAACCCCCCCCCCTGTGTAAACTTTTATATATTATTTATGGTGACGGTAATAATTATATTATTAAGTTTTTGCCTTTATTTCCCTTCCCCTTTAATTTACTTGCGTTACGGATCACATCCCTTGAAAGCCACTATTAGCTTGGGGCCGGATACCCTACCTCTAACAACATCAGAGAAAGAACCCGATTGCGACCCGAGAGGGCCGTAACATAATTGGCGTCCCCAGCGGGATCCGACCCCTTGTCAAGTATGTTTGACAGGGGTGGTGAAGTGGCACAATCCCTGTAAATAATTCCCCCTGTGTGTGACTATTAGGACGTTATACGTCCTGAGCGGTGCTCGGAGTGACTAAGTGCAATATTGTGCAGTGCAGTGCTCGCTGTGATTAAGTGCAATATTGTGTAGTGCGGTGCTCAGAGTGATTCAGTGCAATATTGTAGAGCGAAGTGCTCGCTGTGATTAAGTGCAATATTGTGTAGCGCGGTGCCCGGTGTAATTACGTGCAATATTGGCAAGTGCAGTGTTTGGTGCGATAAGGTGCAATATTGACGAAGAACAGTGCCCGGTGCGTTAAGTGCTAACGAAAGCGGTGTGTTAAGTGCTAGTGTGCTAGTGACAATGGCAGAAAAATCGACCATCGACGATCTGGACGATGTTCAGGCTTTTCTGAACAGGGAGGACTGTCTTGCCAGATTGAAATATCTGGGTAAACAGGAACTTGTACTAGTTAGTGCCTACCTGGAGATCAAGATACGAGCCAGTGATTCCCGTGTGGAGATCTTGTCCAAAGTTCACAAGCATTTGAAGGCCGAGGAGAAACAGGAAGGCGAGGCGCATAGTATAAAAGAAGGTGACGAGATAGCTTCCACTGAAAAGGAAGGTAAGAGCAGTGATGTCGAAAGTGACGAAAGTGAACTAAATATAAGTTTACTTACTGTGAAAATGCGTGAACTAGAGATCCACCGTGAAATAGAATGGAAAAAACTAGAAATCGCTAAAGAGAGAGAAGAGAAAGCTAGAGAGACAGAAGATAAAAAATTAGAAATGGAAAGAGAGAGACAAGAAATGGAAAGAGAGAGATTAGGAAAAGAATTAGAGATGAGGCGTTTAGAATTAGAAAGAGAAGAAAGAAGAGAAGAACGAGAAAGAAAAGAGAAACGAGAAAGAGAAGAGCGAGAAAGAGAAGAGAAACGAGAGAGAGAAGAACGAGAAAGAGAAAGAGAAGAGCGAGAAAGAGAAGAGAAACGAGAGAGAGAAGAACGAGAAAGAGAAAGAGAAGAGCGAGAAAGGGAAGAGAAACAGCGAGAGAGAGAAGAAAAAGAAAGACAGAGACAACATGAGCTAGAAGTATTGCGGTTAGGTGGTGGGAGGCAAAGAATGGAAACAAGTATTTTCGATCCGGTAAGGAACATCAAAATGGTCCCAAAATTCAATGAGAAGGAAGTGTCGAAGTTCTTCGCGGCCTTCGAGAAAGTCGCAGCCTCTTTGGAGTGGCCAAGGGAGAATTGGGCCATCATGATACAGTCAGTTTTGACTGGGAAGGCCCAAATCGCATACTCCACGTTGTCCCTTGATGACTCTGGCGACTATGACAAGATGAAGAAGGTTGTGCTCATGGCGTACCAATTGGTACCTGAGGCTTACAGGCAAAAGTTCAGGAACCTGAAGAAGACCTCGGAGCACACTTTCACCGAATTCGCCACAATCAAGGAGCGACTTTTCCAGGAATGGTGTACCTCTCGGAAGGTGGAGACCAAAGAAGACCTCGAGCAGCTCATACTATTAGAGGACTTCAAGGACTGTCTGTCTGGAGATCTAAAGACGTACCTAGAGGAACAGCAGGTAGAGACCTTGAGTGCGGCAGCCACCATGGCTGAGGAATACATCCTGACGCATAGGCCTTCTGCTAAGTACGTCCCGAGGAATTACCCACGCCGGTTTGACAAACCTCATCAGGAAGAGGAGAGACCCGTCCCACGAAGCGCTGAGAAGACGCCCCCAAGTAGCCCTCGAAGGACTAGTCCTAACAGTCCGAAACACCGGAGTCCGAGGAGGAATATGGTGTGTTGGACTTGTGGGCAGAAAGGGCATGTAGCTGCTATGTGTCGAGGCAGAAGAGGTAGCGGCCCACGTAGGGAGGTGATGTTAGTGAGCTGTGTGACACCACCAGAGGGAACCCCGTCCCTGATGACTAGTCAGGAAGAATCCAGATTGTTTTCCCCTCACACTTCAAGCGGGTATGTATCGAGTGGTCATACTGGTAGATCTGTTGTAGTGCTCAGAGATAGTGGAGCAGCCCAGTCCCTGATCGTGAGTAGCTCGTTACCCGAGGGAGTGAGTGTGGATAGGAGACAAAAGGTTGTCCTAGTCGGGTTTTCTAGGACGCAGTATGTCGCCCCCTTAGTACCGGTACATCTCGACTCGCCTTACTTCAGCGGCACATGTGCGTTGGCAGTAGTTGATACCCTGCTTATAGCTGGGATCGACGTGATACTAGCCAACGACTTGGTGACAGATTGGAGCAACAATCATCCCAAGGTCGCGGACGAGTCAGCCGGAACAGCAAGGTCCGAGGTAACGGCAGGCGTTGGTAATGTCCAGGTACAGACAGACCCGGAATTAGGTATGTTTAATCCTTCCTCTCATCCGCAGATCGACAGCATTATAGCAGAGTCTCCTGATTCTTCTCCCAATAAGGAACATGAGGTTACGATGACAGAGGCAACTGAGCAAGAAGAGAGGTCTCGTGTGCAAGCACCCACGGATACCCCAGAGTCTGGAGCGAAGGCGGATGTGTACTTGCGGTAAGGCAAGGTACAGCGTTCATTGAACCAGCCAGAGATTCCCCAGACGTCGGAGGTATGTGAAGTATGTGCGAAGGTTGTAGTGTCCTCTTTGGTCCAAACCAGGCTAATGGATATAGCCGGTTATGGACATTACAGGCTCAGGAAGCTTATCCCTCAGTTGGCCCCATGTTTCTTAGCGGTATTTTGTTTTATTCTCGTGTGTGTTCTTAGTAAGGACCAGTGGACAACCCGACAGATGATGGCTCCCTTGAACATCGTGAAAAGACCCCAGGGATTGGAGACGTGCACTGTGAGTAGTGCAGTCGAAGGAGGGACCTGGAAGGTGATGGTAGATACAGGAGGTACGAGATATGCTATTATGAGTGACTGTTTCCGACAGGTCAACACCCCCCGCGTGATAGCTGAGACTAAATGCAGCGTTATACGGAACGTTGGTCGACCTGACGGTGGCAGAGCGAATGCCATCCTCGATGTACGAGCAGCCCTGTTGGGACTAGGTGTGGGCCTAGTAGAGGAGTGTGCTGTGAGTACTGATTTAACTATCGCTGTCACTCTAAATTATCAGACCCCTGTATTCCAGGTTCCCGTCTCCCTGAAGGACTACCGGACCGGCACCAGAAATGCCGTCTGTAACCAGCCATCAACGGTGCCACGACACAGGGAGGTGTCGAGTCGCCCCAGATCGTGTCTACACCGATACTTACTCGAGAGATGTGAGATTATACTCCGGATTGACATCTCGGTGAAGGTGTGGGACGTTGCAACAGGCAGGTCATTGCCTACCATCTTCAAGTTTCATCTGTGCCAGAGTTTCCCGTTCGGACAGTTCTGTGGACAAGACATCCTCGCCATTCCAGTTCTTAGTGTACGTGAGTCCATTTGGAGTTGTGTCCCCGTACTAATTTGGTTTGTGTTTCTCTTTATAGAACCCCAAACCAAATTCCTTTTGGTGGGGAGGTGTTACAGACCCGAGCCCAGCGTCCGAGCACGGAGCAGTGACGACCACGCCATCTGTGGGTCAGCTCCCGAAACCCCCTCCAAATAGACGGCGCCATCGAGTGAGGACAGGAAATACCAGCCACAAGGGCTAGTTTCCCGTCCTGATCAGCTCATAACACAGCCGCTGCTGACCTCTGGTGAGGTAGCGCTTAGACAGCAACGCCATCTATGGAGTGGATAGGTGGGCGTTTGGGTCTGAGCCGGTAAGTGACGTGCCCTAGAGTGTCCCTATTGCTGATGACGTGTCTGATTACAGAGTCGACCTGGGACTGCTGTAATGGAAGTTGGATCAGTCTACCCAAGGCAGCCGTCTTGTCTCCAAATATTTGCTGCAGCAGCTGTGAGTCACCCCCCGGATGAACACTGTGGTGTTAGCCTGCTTGTGACGAGGCAGTTGAGGGATTGTCGTACCCGGGACTGACTGGTGGAGACGCTTAACCACTGGGATGTTGTGGCAAGGAGAGTGGTCTGTGGGATCACGAGGCTCCTAACTAGGGCTCGCTACCCTAGTATCGATCGTGGAGTGGCCTAACCAGCGTTGCTGATTGGAACCTGCCAGCTACAGGCTGGATATGTGGTTGAAGGCCTCCACGACGGTGCCCCCAGTGGAACTGTGATTTGGCTGGCCTGTGGCCAGGGTAGACTCAAGAGAATCGAAGGATTCGTCGTGATGCCACCAGAGGACTAAGACCTTAGCAACGTCGAGCACCGTGGAACACTCCGCGTCTTCAGAAGAAGACTACGTTGTACATAATAGTGTTTAACCCCCCCCCCCCCCGTGTAACCTTTTATATATTATTTATGGTTACGGTAATAATTATATTATTATGTTTTTGCCTTTATTTCCCTCCCCCTTTAATTTACTTGCGTTATGGATCACATCCCTTGAAAGCCACTATTAGCTTGGGGCCGGATACCCTACCTCTAACAACATCAGAGAAAGAACCCGATTGCGACCCGAGAGGGCCGTAACAAGCACAGTGTTAGAAACTATGAAGATGAAATTATGTACTTTTTGGTATTGGTTTTGAATGAGGCCATATTTGACAGCTTTTCAATTCATCAGGGAGTAAGTTCCATTGACTAGGTCCCTTTATTTGCATAGAATGTTTACACAGATTAAGTTTGACCCTAGGGATATCAAAGAGATATATTTTTATGGTGTGGTGATAATGAGTCCTATTACATTTGTCCAGGGAGAGTTTCAGAGCATGGTTTGCATTTAAGAGCAGGGTTTTGTAAATGTAGTTGACACAAGAGAATGTGTGGAGGGGGATAATATTTAGCATGTTAGGAGATTTAAACAAGGGGGCTGAGTGTTGTCTGAAAGCAGAGTTTGTTATTATTCTAATAGCAGATTTTTGCTGGGTGATGATGGGCTTGAGGTGGTTTGTAGTGGCTGACCCCTATGCCCAGATACCATAATTAAGATAGGGATAGATTAGTGCATATTATAGTGAGAGGAGAGTAGAGTTAGGAACATAATATCTGATTTTAGAGAGTATACCAACTGTTTTAGAGGCTTTCTTAGTTATATGTTGAATTTGGGTGCTGAAATTGAGCCTCTTGTTTTGGAATAAGCCAGGAAACTTTCCCTCATTTTTATTACTGATGTTAATGTTGTCTATCTGTAGCTGAATTGCATTCGACGATTTGCTTCCAAATAAGATGTAGTAAGTCTTTTTTATGTATAGTGTTAGTTTGTTAGCTGACTTCTATAAGCGGACTTTTTTTAATTCATTATTCACATCATTATTCAGTGTATGTGGGTTGGGGTCTGAATAGATGAGGGTAGTATCATCAGCAAACAATATAGGTTTAAGAATATTAGAGACATAGGCAGATCATTGATATATATAAGAAATAGAAGAGGTCCCAAGATGCCGCCCTGTGGCACTCCAATGGTTTAATATTGGTAGAGTGGGAGAGTTATATCATTGATGGCTACACATTGGTGTCTGTCACTAAGATAGGATCGGATATAGTCCAGGGCAAGGCCTCGGATTCCATAATGCTGGAGTTTAAGTAAGAGGTAGTTGTGATTAACAGTATATCCAAGACTTTTCTTAGGTCAATTGAAGAGTCCAATCGGAAACTCACTTTTGTCATGGGCTGAGTAGATTACATCAAGGAGACTAATAATTGCATCATTAGTACTCTTTTGGGACCGGAAGCCAAAGTGGCAAGGGGTGAGTATGTCGAATTTTACGAGGTAGGAGTAGAGCTGTTTGTAGATATTTTTTTCAAATATTTTTGATAGAATGTGAAGGTTTAATATTGGTCTATAATTGTTTAAGTGTTTGGTCTATAACGGATGGACACCCCATAAAAAACACAATATCATGGCCACAACGAAGTGATTATGGGATACTCAGCCAACTGGAAGTAGTGTCCACAATGTTGATGAAGCTGGTAGCAAAGTCTGAGGTCCGATAACGCTCGGATGATCGATACAACAGACGATGATAATCGCAAGCCTCGGGACACAGATCAAAACATGGCTCC
The DNA here is from genome assembly GCF_040958095.1 of Procambarus clarkii. Lineage (NCBI taxonomy): Eukaryota > Metazoa > Arthropoda > Malacostraca > Decapoda > Cambaridae > Procambarus > Procambarus clarkii. Next base: position 36,063,787 of record NC_091175.1, read on the forward strand.
GCTCTCTATCTAAGTCTCTTTGCAAGTTATCCATGTGCCATCCTGCGCCGGATGGTGTAAACTTGGCATATTATTCACAATATTTAATTCTGGTTCCTATTTGATTGAAACAATGCCGACGTTTATTTGTGTCATAATAACGTACTCTTGGTATTAACAGACAGTTTCTCACCGTGTTTATGATTGAACCTAAGAGGCATTAGATAAAAATACAGATATATGTAGGTGAAATTTAGTTCGTGACCTTTGTCCATCCTGGTTCAGCTGATCGCAGCTGTGGAAAACTTTACTGATAAACGGATATATTATTTTGCTATATTGAATTAAGGGGGAATTAACATGGTTTTGGAAAGGTTGTTCAATGTCAACCAGTATTTTTTGACTAGTTGTACATGAAAAGGGCTGCAATTGTTCCATGTTTCAGTACTGCAGCGTAAATAGAAAGGGAGAGATATATATATTATTTTTTTCAACGAATTTTACACATTTTCAAGTGTGAATAAAAAATGCCACCTTTCAGATATAATCATTCTATGACACTTTTCTGATACATTAGCATAGAATAAAGGTTCATAACTTATGGAGTTTCCAAAACATCTTTAGTTTTCCTAGTACAAATATTCAAAGTTCCCCCCCCCCAAATTATGTAAATATGTCATATTTATTGCTATTATAAAATCAATAAATAAACTTAGGAAAAAACGATAAGTTGCGAGTTTAGAGTCATACACTTTCATATAAGGTGTAAGTTTCATGTATATTGAGTAAAAACTGAAAGAGTTATTCAAACGTTTATGTTAGTTGAAAACATTGAAAATAAATAAGAATATAATGAAGTCTAAGGTGCTGCCATCTGTGGCTGAGGTTGACATCAACCAGTTTCCTCCAGAATTGGCACCCTTACAGATAGGCTTATGTGCAGTCAGGTGTATAAGTTTCATGCAAATCGTCCGATAAAAAAAAAAATGAAAAAAAAAATTAACTTAAAAAAAATTCAATAAAACTAATTATAATATTTTTTATAATATATATATATATATATATATATATATATATATATATATATATATATATATATATATATATATATATATATAATATTTATAATTATAATATAATTTATAATTTATAATTATAATATTTATAATATTATAATTATAATATTTTTTATAATATATGCTATTGTGATAGGTGAGAGTCAAAGATATGATTTCAGTTGACACTTGTGTTTGATAATCGTTTTGGAGCATTTTGGAATAATTTAATAATAAGCGGAGGTTTCCTATATATATATATATATAAATATATATATATATATATATATATATATATATATATATATATATATATATTATATATATATATATATATATATATATATATATATATATATATATATATATATATATATATATATATATATATATATATATTTATATATATATATATATATATATATATATATATATATATATATATATATATATATATATATATATATATATATATATATATATATATATTAGTATATTTTGGTAGCAGTCTTTCCTGTAGACATATATTATTAAATACGACCGAAAAAGTAAGATTAATAATTCTAACACGAATTTTCTCAATCTTTCGTACATTTCTTTTCACTGTTGGAGGTAAATCAAAAATCAATTCTCAAAAATTCATTTTCAAATTCAAAATTCAAAATTCATATATATATATATATATATATATATATATATATATATATATATATATATATATATATATATATATATATATATATATATATATATATATATATATATATATATATATATATATATTATTAAATATGACCGAAAAAGTAAGATTAATAATTCTAACACGAATTTTCTCAATCTTTCGTACATTTCTTTTCACTGTTGGAGGTAAATCAAAAATCAATTCTCCAAAATTCATTTTTATTTCTAGTCTGACGCGACACGATCGCGTTTCGTAAAACTTATTACATTTTCAAAGACTTTAGTTCACAAATACACAACTGAATAGAACTTACGCGTCTCCGATTTTATATCTACATTTGAGTGAGGTGGAAGGGGTGATGTGGCATTAACACAAGACAGAACAAGAGGTGGCATTAATAGGGTATTAATTTCATCAACACAAGACAGAACAAGAGGTGGCATTAATAGGGTATTAATTTCATCAACACAAGACAGAACACGAAACAATGGGTATTGAATAGAAGTGTTTGTAGAAAGCCTATTGGTCCATATTTCTTGATGCTTCTATATTGGAGCGGAGTCTTGAGGTGGGTAGAATATAGTTGTGCAATAATTGGCTGTTGATTGCTGGTGTTGACTTCTTGATGTGTAGTGCCTCGCAAACGTCAAGCCCCCTGCTATCGCTGTATCTATCGAATATTTCTGTGTTGATTACTAGGATTTCTCTGGCGATGGTTTGGTTGTGGGAAGAGATTATATGTTCCTTAATGGAGCCCTGTTGCTTATGCATCGTTAAACGCCTAGAAAGAGATGTTGTTGTCTTGCCTATATACTGGGTTTTTTGGAGCTTACAGTCCCCAAGAGAGCATTTGAAGGCATAGACGACGTTAGTCTCTTTTAAAGCGTTCTGTTTTGTGTCTGGAGAGTTTCTCATGAGTAGGCTGGCCGTTTTTCTGGTTTTATAGTAAATCGTCAGTTGTATCCTCTGATTTTTGTCTGTAGGGATAACGTTTCTATTAACAATATCTTTCTGGACCCTTTCCTCCATGTTATGAGCTGTGGAAAAGAAGTTCCTGTAAAATAGTCTAATAGGGGGTATAGGTGTTGTGTTGGTTGTCTCTTCAGAGGTTGCATGGCTTTTCACTTTCCTTCTTATGATGTCTTCGATGAAACCATTGGAGAAGCCGTTATTGACTAGGACCTGCCTTACCCTACAGAGTTCTTCGTCGACTTGCTTCCATTCTGAGCTGTGGCTGAGAGCACGGTCGACATATGCGTTAACAACACTCCTCTTGTACCTGTCTGGGCAGTCGCTGTTGGCATTTAGGCACATTCCTATGTTCGTTTCCTTAGTGTAGACTGCAGTGTGGAAACTTCCGCCCTTTTCCATGACTGTTACATCTAGAAAGGGCAGCTTCCCATCCTTTTCCATCTCGTAAGTGAAACGCAGCACGGAACTCTGCTCAAATGCCTCCTTCAGCTCCTGCAGATGTCTGACATCAGGTACCTGTGTAAAAATGTCGTCAACATACCTGCAGTATATGGCCGGTTTCAAGTTCATGTCGACTAAGATTTTTTGCTCGATGGTCACATGTATAAGCAAGTAGATGGGGTCGCCATGGGTTCTCCCCTAGGTGTCCTGTTTGCAAACTTCTACATGGGTACCATCGAGCAAAAAGTCTTAGTCGACATGAACTTGAAACCGGCCATATACTGCAGGTATGTTGACGACATTTTTACACAGGTACCTGTTGTCAGACATCTGCAGGAGCTGAAGGAGGCATTTGAGCAGAGTTCCGTGCTGCGTTTCACTTACGAGATGGAAAAGGATGGGAAGCTGCCCTTTCTAGATGTAACAGTCATGGAAAAGGGCGGAGGTTTCCACACTGCAATCTACACTAAGGAAACGAACATAGGAATGTGCCTAAATGCCAACAGCGACTGCCCAGACAGGTACAAGAGGAGTGTTGTTAACGCATATGTCGACCGTGCTCTCAGCCACAGCTCAGAATGGAAGCAAGTCGACGAAGAACTCTGTAGGGTAAGGCAGGTCCTAGTCAATAACGGCTTCTCCAATGGTTTCGTTGAAGACATCATAAGAAGGAAAGTGAAAAGCCATGCAACCTCTGAAGAGACAACCAACACAACACCTATACCCCCTATTAGACTATTTTACAGGAACTTCTTTTCCACAGCTCATAAAACGGAGGAAAGGGTCCTGAAAGATATTGTTAATAGAAACGTTATCCCTACAGACAAATTTCAGAGGATACAACTGACGATTTACTATAAAACCAGAAAAACGGTCAGCCTACTCATGAGAAACTCTCCAGACACAAAACAGAACGCTTTAAAAGAGACTAACGTCGTCTATGCCTTCAAATGCCCTCTTGGGGACTGTAAGCTCCAAAAAAAACAGTATATAGGCAAGACAACAACATCTCTTTCTAGGCGTTTAACGATGCATAAGCAACAGGGCTCCATTAAGGAACATATAATCTCTTCCCACAACCAAACCATCGCCAGAGAAATCCTAGTAAACAACACAGAAATCATCGATAGATACAGCGATAGCAGGCGGCTTGACGTTTGCGAGGCACTACACATCAAGAAGTCAACACCAGCAATCAACAGCCAATTATTGCACAACTATATTCTACCCACCTCAAGACTCCGCTCCAATATAGAAGCACCAAGAAATATGGACCAATAGGCTTTCTACAAACACTTCTATTCAATACCCATTGTTTCGTGTTCTGTCTTGTGTTGATGAAATTAATACCCTATTAATGCCACCTCTTGTTCTGTCTTGTGTTGATGAAATTAATACCCTATTAATGCCACCTCTTGTTCTGTCTTGTGTTAATGCCACATCACCCCTTCCACCTCTCTCAAATGTAGATATAAAATCGGAGATGCGTAAGTTCTATTCAGTTGTGTATTTGTAAACTAAAGTCTTTGAAAATGTAATAAGTTTTACGAAACGCGCTCGTGTCGCGTCAGACTAGAAATAAAAATGAATTTTGGAGAATTGATTTTTGATTTACCTCCAACAGTGAAAAGAAATGTACGAAAGATTGAGAAAATTCGTGTTAGAATTATTAATCTTACTTTTTCGGTCATATTTAATAATATATGTCTACAGGAAAGACTGCTACCAAAATATACTAATATATATATATATATATATATATATATATATATATATATATATATAACTGAAAACTCACACCCCAGAAGTGACTCGAACCCATACTCCCAGAAGCAACGCATCTGGTATGTACAAGACGCCTTAATCCACTTGACCATCACGACCGGACAAAATGAGGTGATAGCCGAGGCTATTTGAACCACCCCACCGCCGGCACTCGGATAGTTATCTTGGGCATAGCATTTTACCAAATCACCTCATTCTTTGGGGCAACACGTGAGGAACACAAATGCGAACAAGCCTGAATGGTCCCCAGGACATATGCAACTGAAAACTCACACCCCAGAAGTGACTCGAACCCATACTCCCAGAAGCAACGCATCTGGTATGTACAAGACGCCTTAATCCACTTGACCATCACGACCGGACAAAATGAGGTGATAGCCGAGGCTATTTGAACCACCCCACCGCCGGCACTCGGATAGTTATCTTGGGCATAGCATTTTACCAAATCACCTCATTCTTTGGGGCAACACGTGAGGAACACAAATGCGAACAAGCCTGAATGGTCCCCAGGACATATGCAACTGAAAACTCACACCCCAGAAGTGACTCGAACCCATACTCCCAGAAGCAACGCATCTGGTATGTACAAGACGCCTTAATCCACTTGACCATCACGACCGGACAAAATGAGGTAATAGCCGAGGCTATTTGAACCACCCCACCGCCGGCACTTGGATAGTTATCTTGGGCATAGCATTTTACCAAATCACCTCATTCTTTGGGGCAACACGTGAGGAACACAAATGCGAACAAGCCTGAATGGTCCCCAGGACATATGCAACTGAAAACTCACACCCCAGAAGTGACTCGAACCCATACTCCCAGAAGCAACGCATCTGGTATGTACAAGACGCCTTAATCCACTTGACCATCACGACCGGACAAAATGAGGTGATAGCCGAGGCTATTTGAACCACCCCACCGCCGGCACTCGGATAGTTATCTTGGGCATAGCATTTTACCAAATCACCTCATTCTTTGGGGCAACACGTGAGGAACACAAATGCGAACAAGCCTGAATGGTCCCCAGGACATATGCAACTGAAAACTCACACCCCAGAAGTGACTCGAACCCATACTCCCAGAAGCAACGCATCTGGTATGTACAAGACGCCTTAATCCACTTGACCATCACGACCGGACAAAATGAGGTGATAGCCGAGGCTATTTGAACCACCCCACCGCCGGCACTCGGATAGTTATCTTGGGCATAGCATTTTACCAAATCACCTCATTCTTTGGGGCAACACGTGAGGAACACAAATGCGAACAAGCCTGAATGGTCCCCAGGACATATGCAACTGAAAACTCACACCCCAGAAGTGACTCGAACCCATACTCCCAGAAGCAACGCATCTGGTATGTACAAGACGCCTTAATCCACTTGACCATCACGACCGGACAAAATGAGGTGATAGCCGAGGCTATTTGAACCACCCCACCGCCGGCACTCGGATAGTTATCTTGGGCATAGCATTTTACCAAATCACCTCATTCTTTGGGGCAACACGTGAGGAACACAAATGCGAACAAGCCTGAATGGTCCCCAGGACATATGCAACTGAAAACTCACACCCCAGAAGTGACTCGAACCCATACTCCCAGAAGCAACGCATCTGGTATGTACAAGACGCCTTAATCCACTTGACCATCACGACCGGACAAAATGAGGTGATAGCCGAGGCTATTTGAACCACCCCACCGCCGGCACTCGGATAGTTATCTTGGGCATAGCATTTTACCAAATCACCTCATTCTTTGGGGCAACACGTGAGGAACACAAATGCGAACAAGCCTGAATGGTCCCCAGGACATATGCAACTGAAAACTCACACCCCAGAAGTGACTCGAACCCATACTCCCAGAAGCAACGCATCTGGTATGTACAAGACGCCTTAATCCACTTGACCATCACGACCGGACAAAATGAGGTGATAGCCGAGGCTATTTGAACCACCCCACCGCCGGCACTCGGATAGTTATCTTGGGCATAGCATTTTACCAAATCACCTCATTCTTTGGGGCAACACGTGAGGAACACAAATGCGAACAAGCCTGAATGGTCCCCAGGACATATGCAACTGAAAACTCACACCCCAGAAGTGACTCGAACCCATACTCCCAGAAGCAACGCATCTGGTATGTACAAGACGCCTTAATCCACTTGACCATCACGACCGGACAAAATGAGGTGATAGCCGAGGCTATTTGAACCACCCCACCGCCGGCACTCGGATAGTTATCTTGGGCATAGCATTTTACCAAATCACCTCATTCTTTGGGGCAACACGTGAGGAACACAAATGCGAACAAGCCTGAATGGTCCCCAGGACATATGCAACTGAAAACTCACACCCCAGAAGTGACTCGAACCCATACTCCCAGAAGCAACGCATCTGGTATGTACAAGACGCCTTA
>NC_091175.1:36073618-36076118 GCF_040958095.1 Procambarus clarkii
TAGTTGTATAGTAAAAAGGAAGACAAAAAATACAAAACTTTTATTATTCAACTAATTTTATACTAACTATTTTATAATTGGTCCGAAATATAGTTCCTCAAGGTGACATCATCATCAAGATAGTAATATCATGCTGAGGTATACCAGTAAGACTGCCCAGAGACTCGGCATTGTGGTTGATGGCCGTCACTGCCATGCTGAACTCAACCATTGAACGACTTACAGATCTGTCTTTGGGGACGCTATTCCAAACTCGGTTGTGTAGAGACTCATTTGGCTTTCCCTTCAGACACTTTTTCATGTTTTCCTCCGAGATAAGATCATCGTAGAACTTGAAGTAGATCTTTTGGATTTCAAATTCGTCCTCATTCGATTGTGGGATATTCATGGTCTTGTGTGTTCGTTGGATCTTTTTATTTGCAAGATCGTGTTGGTAAAAACACCAAGAATTTTTGCCTTCAGGACAGAAATGGTGTAATGGATTTTCATCTGTGGACGTTTCATGGAACAGTCCGGATAGGCAGGCCTTCCTCATTTTTCTCCAGTCTGTGTTGATGTTGTCCCTGATGGCTCGTTTGAAGTGAACCATCAACTTCCCAAAGGTCTCGTAACTTAGCTTTCCATTACCTTCGGCCTCCCCTTTTGACTCCAAATGGATGATCTGTGTAACAAGTCTCTCGACTAAGTAATTTTCACACTCAGTCTTTTCCACCTTAACGTCTCCATATGGTCCAGCACCATAGTTCATTCCACAAACTTTATTGTAGGTAGAGGAGGAGTTACTGTTATCCACCAAAGTTGTATACCTGAGTTTGATGTTTTGTGATCGACCCCACATCAACAATGCAGCATCCTCTTCCATATTTTTTGGCCTGCTGTAATAGTTTTTATCACAATGTGGTAGATGTTTATCCATCTCATCATCAAACTGAGCCTCGTTTATTTCCGAATTCCGTTTCCTACGTTTGAGCATTTGGCACTGAATGCAGGTTTTTTTACAGAACACATTGAAGTCCACAACCATGCCTGTTAACATTTCCACTAGGAAAGCAGTGCTAATTTGTGAATAAGGGCTCCTAGATCCGCTAAAGGACACATCAATGTTAAGGAAGCCATCAATGGGGTCTATATTTAACTGTTTTTTATATTGGTCAAATATTATACGGCGAGTGTTTTCTTGCACTTCTTGCCATCTCATATTAATTACATTTCTTGTATGATTTTCACACCTTCTATACACCAGTGGTGACACAAATTCCATTCCATTTATGGCACACATACTCTTGTAGAACATGTATCCTTGGCCATTTAGCATGTTGAAGTACACTAATGTCTTCAGAATCTCGTAATTTCCCATCAACTCTCGTAAAACTGTATGATTACATATGCTACAGCTTTCCATCACTTGCACATCATGGTCATCAACCCTGACTATATGACGTAGTGTATTATGCGAGCAATAATGGCATAATTTTACATAATTATTATCTAAGTACTTTTCAAGTTCCTTGTCTGTCACCATTAGCACTGTCTCACGTGCTGTTACTTCTTCACTGTTTTCTTCTGTATCCTGTCTAAATAATTTCAATCGTTTTGTGGCACTGCTCTCGGTATCTTTACGTCTTTTCAAACCACTGGAAGTACCTACAACATCATCATGTTCGTGATTTTCAGTCAATGTTTGTGTAACTGTAAGTTTACAATGACTACAGTTTTTTGTTACTGTACATTTATCATGTTGATCAGATATCTTGACTGTATGATATAGTTTATCATGTAAACAATCACACACATAATTAGAATCAAGGTACTTCTCAAGCTTCCTATCTGTTATTAGCACTGTCTCTTGTGATTTGATTTTATAATTAATTTCTTGCCACTCACTGTAATCTGGGTCTTGTCTCAGCTCTTGAGCTGAAGCAGATTTCTGTTGTTGATAAATATGGCGAGCATATGCCGCTTGCGCTTGTTTTAATTTTTTCTTCGACTTGCGTGGCATTGTGCAATCTCGTATTATTGTATGACAGCATTCATCTTCTGCAACAGGAAAGAAATATTAAAATGAATAAAATTAAAATGAACAAAAATTAATGTTATGGTGAGTCTGGTCGTACAAAATTTTTTACATTTCACAGGATACAGTGAGCCCTGAGTAGGACCTACTTGACACAGAAGCAGAGGGAGGGGTGTGGGCAAGAGGCCGTATTGGATATATAATGAAGTGGACAGGATGTGAACCCCCCTTTTATACCCACAATGCCCAGCGTTTATCAATGTTGTGTCTGTCATGTTCACAGAAAATGGTACCATCCGTTTTCTATGTGCGGCGGCTGAGACGCCAGAGAGAGAGGAAGGTAAACAGGAGAGCGTACAGGACGCCAGCCAAGCTTGGTAGCTACTAGTCATGTAATCATATTAAGTATTAAAGTCAGTAACCAAGCAATGACTTTACATCAACCCTACAACCAAGACTTCCTCAGTAACACACAAACACCACAGT
>NC_091175.1:36081118-36166008 GCF_040958095.1 Procambarus clarkii
GTAGTGGGTGTGGTATGTGATGTGGGTGTGGGTGGTGGGTGTGGGTGTGGGTGTGGGTGTGGGTGTCGGTGTGGGTGTGGAAGTTTAATGCACTGGGTCCCAGAAGGATACAGACTGAGAATGGGTGCCTCAAGTGGTACCTCACTTTTTTTTTTGTTCGTAATGTTTCAAATTATTATATACTTTTGAATTTTGTTAGATTTTCTATAAATTTTATTAGTTTTCACATTTTGTTTATTCTGTCCAATAAAAGCAACATAGAATACTTTCAAAGGCGTTGACCCCCACCGACCATTGGTGACCCTCGTCCCACTGGTCGCATGACAAGCTACACACACCAGCTAAACCCACAAGCTGCACCCACAAGCTGCACTCACAAGCTGCACTCACAAGCTGCACCTACCAGCCACACATACCAGCCACACCCAACAGCTAAACACACTAGCTACACCCAACAGCTAAACACACTAGCTACACCCACTAGCTACACCCAACAGCTAGCTACATACACTAGTTAAACACAACAACCACACACACACACAAACACACACACATACACAAGCCACACCCAACAGCTACACACACTAGCTACACCCACTAGCTACACCCAACAGCTAGCCACAAAACACAACAGCCACACACACAAGTCACACCCAACAGCTACACACACTAGCTACACCCACTAGCTACACCCAACAGCAGCTACATACACTAGCTAAACACAACAGCCACACACACACACACACACACACACACAAGCCACACCCAACAGCTACACACACTAGCTACACCCAACAGCTAGCTACACCCAACAGCTAGCTACAAAACACAACAGCCACACACACAAGTCACACCCAACAGCTACACACACTAGCTACACCCACTAGCTACACCCAACAGCTAGCTACAAAACACAACAGCCACACACACTAGCTACACCCACTAGCTACACCCAACAGCTAACTACATACACTAGCTAAACACAACAGCCACACACACAAGCCACACCCAACAGCTACACACACTAGCTACACCCACTAGGTTCATCAAAATTTTCACTGATTATAAGAGTCTGATCCTTCATACTGTATTATGACACGAAATAAATTTTATGGTTACTGCAAGATTGGGAGGAGGGAACCATCTTCTTCCGGTGGGGTTTACCAATCCCCCATTTTAATTAATGAATCTGTAACCAAATTTAATTCCTTTTGGGATTGCGTGAAAGATTCCGATGGTGATTTATTTCTACGTTGTTTTTCGTGTAGCTTTTGAGTCTATTATACTTTTAGTAACAGTACCTAACCAACCCTTCAATATTGAAATTGTTTCCAGTTTCCAATGGGATATTTATTATTATGAAAACACATTGATTTTTATAATTTATATTAAAAACAATAATTTATATTAAAAACAACATTTTTCGTTGATCTTATATATTAAGCCTGATTTAGGACTTATTGCATATATTTTGAGTTTGCAAGTACTAATTTTTATACCAAAAATATTACAATTAGTGAAAATAGGTTAAGTGATGGGACATACCAATAGACTATGTCTCTTCTTTCAAATACCTTGGAGTCTCTGTCCCTTGTACCTCAACTACAATCAATAAGTTACATCAACAATGTAGAGACAGACTCAAGGCTCTCAGAACTGTAGTGGGGTACAGCCCGAAATATGGTGTTAATATTAGAATAGTAAGAATGATGTATTTAGCGTATAAAGGTCTCTGATAGACTATCATGTACCAGCTTTGGTCCTACAGAATGGCAAAAGTATTGATAGACTGGAAAAAATACAAAATGAAGCGTCCTATACAAAGTTCTCAACATGCGGAAAGAATTAAACGAGATAGAATATATGAAATTAATCTTATGATGGGACTTATCAAATAGGTCCCTTAAAAGTGTTATTAGACGAGAACTCCTGGATGAACTTGAAGAAAGTAAAACAGTGTAAAACTGGACAGTGTTTCTGTTTATGTCTAGAATGGGAACCCCTGTAAGAGAACCTCTTGAAACACTTGTCACATTCAAAAGGCTTCTCCCCTGTATGGAGTCGACGGTGTTCTGTTAAGGCTTCTTTTCGCTTATATACTTTTTGGCAAATATCACATATGAATCTGTGTTCGTCATCATCAACCTCATTTCCATCTGCTCTCATTGCATGACCATTGTTAAGAGCAGAGTAGTAGGCTAAACAGGGGGGTGCCAACTTCAGGGACTTAGCCTGAGTGTTGGATGGAGCTGACTGTACAGAGGTTAGTTTTGGCGATGCTGATGGTTTAGATTTAAGGGAGAGATCGATCGGTTGTACATCATCAACCTCATTTCCATCTGCTCTCATTGCATGATCATTGTTAAGAAACGACGAGTCAATGCTTACAACCTTGGGATTAGCCTGAGTGTTGGATGGAGCTGACTGTACAGAGGTTAGTTTTGGCGATGCTGATGATTTAGATTTAAGGGAGAGATCGATCGGTTGTACATCATCAACCTCATTTCCATCTGCTGTCATTGCATGATCATTGTTAAGAGGAGGGTAGTAGGCTAAACCGGGGGGTGCCAACTTCAGGAACTGGTAAAACGACGAGTCAATGCTTACAACCTTGGGATTAGCCTGAGTGTTGGATGGAGCTGACTGACCCTCACAATAGTCACTGAAACGTGGAGAACGAACCTTCTTTCCATTACTAGTGGTCTGGGCAGAATCTGCATCTCTTTCATCATCCCTACTCCCCAAAATGTTATTTTTTTGATGTTGTTGCTGTATTTTTTGTTGTTGTTGATGGAATTGTTCATCTAACCACTCAAGAGTGTGTTGATGTGGGCATCGCCAGGAGATGAGAGCCTCCCCCCCCACAGTGCCACATTCACACACTTTTTGTCCCTTCGTCTCGCCCATTGCCCCATCGTCCATGCCTTCATGGCATCCACCAGCGACATCTTTGATGTGCCCTTGAGTATGTTGGGACTGAGAAATGTTATGTTGAGATGGTTGCTGTTGTCCATTGTCACTGCCCCGGGGCACAAACCCAGCCTCTAGACAACTGCCTGAGTGACAGTTTCTTGGGTTGGAAGAGGACTGTGTGACAGGTCCAACATGCGCCATGTTCAGATGATTGATGAGCCGCTTAGTACTGGGGTCCTGAAATTTTTTTAGGTTGTTACAATCAGACCATTATTAAATTAGTCTATAAACATCCAAACTAAAAAAAAAAAAAAAAAACTATGATCATTGAGAAACAATATTCATTGCTGGTCAATTTTACATTGTAATTTTTACATCCCTAGGCATTCCATAAAATTAAATTTTAGACAATTATTCATCCAAAAAATTACAAAAATTACACACACACAAAAAAAAACAAAAAAAAAAAAACAAATTAATACTATAACCCTTAAGAAGGAACGACGAGAATACGACTTCACTCACTATACTGAATGGATTTCTTCAAGGATTTAAACACATGTTGTCACTGGGCGTGAACTACGAGGTAGACTGAGGGAGTAAGGAGCTATCACATCCTTTTTATTCATTGAGGACAATCTAGTGGCCAGCGACGAAGAGCTCAGGTCTCGAAGCTCCGACGAGTATTATGTTATCCGATACTGTATATAATATTTGGCCCAATGGACTTCAGGGAGCCATTGAGTTAACACACCATAACGCCAACACCAATATTTATGTGAAATGTCATTACTTACTTGATCAATGAGAGGGACCCCTCATCAGAGTATTCCGAGGAGGAATCTTCAGATGAATCTTCAGATGATTCTTCAGATGATTCTTCAGATGAATCTTCAGATGAATCTTCAGATGAATCTTCATCGTCTCGGTTCACCATTCCAAACCTACTTCTGATGGCATTTTTCTTTCTTTTCTTGAAGGGTGGGTTAAGATCATTATCATCTGATAATGTCTTTTTGATGTTGGTGTTTTTTTTTGGGGGGGAAAGGTCTGGGGTAGATTGAGTTAAGGGAAACTCATTTGGGTCGATTTTGTTCAGAGTGAACAATGACATGCTAATTTTGGGAAGGGAACTATCCATACGGATACCATTCCATATGTTTAATATGTGAAGGGGATCGAGGTCTTTGCCACATATGACAAGCTCACCTTGTACAATGGAGGACATTTACTCATTAAAACGTTTGGAGTTAGTAGAATTAAAAAAGGGAATGGGACTGGACTCAGCATAAAGACGTACACCCAGACAGGCACCGGCTCTATCAACGAGACGAATTGAGTCTTGTCTGATCTCTCTGTTGGTGTGAAGCTCTTTATATAAAAATGGTCCAAGTTGTTATTTTTGGGGCCTCAGAATACCACCGGATGCACACACATACACAGACACACACACACACACACACACACACACACACACACACACTCAATAATATTTTTATTATGGCTTTTAATTTAACCAAGATGTAGAAAGAGACCAATATATATAAAAACAATTACTTATGCCTAGTGTATAAAAAGAATAAAGTTGCTTCTTGAAGAGAAAGAGGAACAGACTGACAATTAAAAATATCAAAGCTAAACATAAAATTAATATATCCCTTTTAGAATTTGAAATTAAATTTTCTACTTCTTGTAATTCCAAATCTGCAGTTTGAATGGGATAATGTTTATATTTAGCTTCATTAATGATATAATTACTCATATCTATCACTTTAGAATCTCTATCATAGGTTTTAGAATTAATCTTGTGAGTAATTGCTTGACCAAGGCTGTTTACATCAAACTGACTAAGCAGGCTTAAAATCATCTTGTTCTCTTCTAAAGAATTTGTGGTAGTTCCATCCATACCAATTATGTTTATACATTGGGGATAAATGCGTATTATTTCATTTATGGCAGATAAATATATCATATCTGGTGTTATTTGTGGTGTGGTTATAGACTGTGGAGGCCCCAATTTAATATATTGTCCAAAGTTTATATCTTGTTCTAACAATTGATTAATTATTTTATGGCGAAGGTTTTCTAATGCAGCATGAGTTATTTCATTATTGTACCCACCAATATTACCTATTGATAAATATAATTCTAATGGTAACAACACTAATCCCACAGATAAAACAAGGGATAAAGACGAAGATAAAACGGATAAAAGCCGTATTGAAAATTGAATGCTCATTTCAACCATAGATGATCGAATGATCATCGCCAAAAGTTGAATAATCATTTGTTGAGATGAAGCTTCTACCATAATTACAGATAATAATTCTTGAAGAGCATCATGAAGAATGTTTTCGGAGAAATATTTTAACAGTCTTGAAATTATCTTAGGCACTCGAGTTGTAACTTCAATTTAGGTTATAGTAATAGCCTCATCTTTTATTAATGATAATAAATCGGAAAACTCAGATTCTAAACGTGTTATTATAACATCTATGAAATTAGTAGTTGTAGTAGTATACTGTTCAATAAATGATACATTTTCGGAGGATACTACTATATCCGCTTCGTCAACAAATTGTTCTTTTTCGAGTATTGACTGTGGAACAACTGTTTCAATATAACCTCTGTCAACATCCATATAATTTTGTTTGTTCAATTTATCCATAAGAATCATAGTCATTCCTGATGTTGGATTAAGTAAGTCCACTAATTCACCATCGGTTAATTGGTTGATAACTTGATTGCCAAATATAAAACCTAATATCTGGCGGTGGACATGACTATGGCATTGATCTGACTGGCTATCGTAGTATTTATGAAAGAATTTACAATAGATTGAGTTAAAGTTTATATTCTGTTGCTGAATATTCCATGTCAATGGTGGAGCATCGATTAAGCCAGCAACAGCTTTTCTCAGTTGATATGTATTTGTATTCTTGGCATAGGCAATGGGGTTCTTTTGATAAGATTGTAAATCGTTTTCATTAGAAGGACTCCATCGACTTGAAGGTCTTAGAGCCAATGTTTTAAGTGCAGACAACTGTACACCACAATAATTTTCGTTAGATTCTTTGACATTAATCGACCAAGTTTCAACAGGAATAGGTTTCGAGAAATAATGATTGTCTGTTTCTGTATTGTTTAGAATAGATTTTAAATCATTACCAAATCTTTCTTGAAGAAATTCAAGGACCTCATTATGAACAGCATAACATGCTTCACTACAGGCATATTCACGTTCGTTTATTAAAATAGCTGATCCAGATCCGGGCTGACAAGCAGTTTTTACATCATAATAACATTTTAGCATGTTACAACCTAGCGTTGTGAATTTAACTTCAAAGTCGTTAGGATTTTCATCTAAGAAAGCTTTGGGGAAACTGGGAGGAATATTTTTCCATGGTATATTCTTAATGATAATATTTTTAAAATACTTACTTCCATTTCTTTGTTGAAGAATCTCCATTGTTTTTCGTTGTGATATACGATGTACTATGTAAGTTGCAATTGCAATATCAGAGACAGTAACAGTTTTCATTACGAAAATGTTAAGAGTATTTATTTATTTTTTTAATATTGATCAATATAATAAAGAAATTTGAGAATTCATTTACCAGAATACTGAGAGGAATCATGGTGGAAGCTGGAGTAAATGGTGATGCTGAAAGTTGGAATAGTGGTGGTGGTTGTGAAGAATATGGGTGTCATCGAAATGATTATTATTATCAACCAACCATTCCACAAATACCATTACAAACAACTCAATATATGATTGTACCTTATTATATGACTTCAGTGCCACATTCAATTTATGTAATTCCACCTTCTTCGTGTTACGTTTATGATTTTCCTTCAAAATATTTTTATCAATTAGCACCACCACCACCACCACCACCACCACCGCCACCACCACTACCACCACCACCACCACCACCACAACCACCGCTACCACAATCATCAGAAATTTATTCCCATTACAGTGTTGAAGTTCAATATAAAATTTCCTTTTTAGAAAAGGAAAAAGAAAATTTAAAATCATGGAAAATTTTACGAAATATTGATGGACATATAACAGAGGTCCCCTGGGGTATATCCTTCATATACATTGCATATGAATATGGTGGGTTACCTCGAGAATTATTTATGAAATATGTTAATGAATGTTGCAATGGTAGTTAAACATTTTCTTTGCAAATAAGCTCAGTGAGTAAATATTGTATATTATTACATCAATGCACCATACACTACACCACCCATTAGTGCACTCATATGTCGCTATTTGATCACCATTATCAATGGGCCTAACATTATTATTAATAATAAAATTAAAAGTATAACCCAGCCAATATTTTTAATTGATTTCAATATAAATTGCCATATATCAGATTGCCCAATGCCTTGAATCACTTCACCAATACCATCTCCTAAAATTTCGGCAATATTTCTTAAAATTGTTCCCTGTTCACATTTATATATATAAAATATTTCTTTATTTTCTAAATTAGAAATAGGTTCATAACCCTTGACAAATTGTGAAAGATAATTGTAGTTATGGGGACAACATATTCCCTTACAGCCCAAATTTAATATGTTTTGGGTTTCTGCAGAATTTGGAATATCAAATTGACAGTTCCAGACTTTTTTATTGAACAATGGATGAGTATTATCATTTAGTATGTCATAGTTAATATAATCAACCCGATTGATAGGGAATTTACAAAATCTGGTCAAATATACTTCTTTTTTTAGGGAATGTCCTTTTCCAACATGGTATCTAAAACAACCACTGTTCTTCCGATTGTATTTGTTCAAATATTCAAGAAAAGCAACACCTGCACCTAATAATATCGCAGATTTCAATATCAAACTTTTATGTTTACCAGCCCATTTGGTCATAGTGTTAAAAATTTTAGTTAATTTAGAATCAGTTGGTGAAGGATTACTTTCTAAATATTCAAGAAATTGAGTTTCGTTTTCAAACCCAAGATCTTGGGCAAGTTTATTTACATTGTTAATGTGTTCTTCATAGAGTTTAAATGGGTATTTTTTTAACATATGTTGTTTAAGAGCTTTGTTTTCTATAATATTTAGAATAGGGGATTCTACATCACCATGCAAAATATTTTTCATAATTTTATTAAAATCATTTTGGGATTTAAAATTTAGGTTTTTATTGATAAAATTAATAAAAGATTTGGCTGGGTGATGAAGATTTGACAATTTAATGTTTTCTGTCAAATCTGTCAGATACTTATTTGTATTTAAAAAAGATTTATTTTCATCAACCAAACTTTGGGTGATGTGAATAAAAGGCTGAAGACCATGGTCAATTTCTTTTATCATCAATTCTGTCATGAGCTATTCTTTCTTTTTTAAATAAGTATTAAAAAAGAGTTAATTTTACTGTTTAAAAACAAATAAGTGTTGGGTATGTGAGTCGTGGTAACTGTGCGGCCGGTCTGCTGTGATTGGCTTGATGGAGCACCAATCACGGGTGAAGTGGGCGGAGCCAATGAGAGGATTTTCACTAGTGTGTGTGTGTGTCTTTGTGTCTTTGTGTGTGTGTGTCTTTGTGTGTGTAAGTGTGTGTGTGTGTGTGTCTTTGTGTCTTTATGTGTGTGTGTGTGTGTGTGTGTGTGTGTGTGTGTGTGTGTGTGTGTGTGTGTGTGTGTGTGTGTGTGTGTGTGTGTCTTTGTGTGTGTGTGTGTGTGTGTGTGTGTTTTTGTGTGTGTCTTTGTGTGTGTGTCTTTGTGTCTTTGTGTGTGTGTGTGTGTGTGTGTGTGTGTGTGTGTGTGTGTGTCTTTGTGTCTTTGTGTGTGTGTGTGTGTGTGTGTGTGTGTGTGTGTGTGTCTTTGTGTGTGTGTCTTTGTGTCTTTGTGTGTGTGTGTGTGTAAGAATGAGTGTGTGTGTATTTGTGAGAATGTGTGTGTGATTCCTGTGTGAGAATACGTTTTATGTGTCAGAATATATGTGTGTGTGTGTGTGTATGATTCCTATGTGAGAGTACGTTTTATGTGTCAGAATATGTGTGTGTGTGTGTGTGTGTGTGTGTGTGTGTGTGTGTGTGTGTGTGTGTCTTTGTGTGTGTGTGTGTGTGTGTGTCTTTGTGTGTGTGTGTGTGTGTGTGTGTGTGTGTGTGTGTGTTTGTGTGTGTGTAAGTGTGTGTGTCTTTGTGTCTTTGTGTGTGTGTGTGTGTGTGTGTGTGTCTTTGTGTGTGTGTGTGTCTTTGTGTGTGTGTGTGTGTGTGTAAGAATGAGTGTGTGTGTATTTGTGAGAATGTGTGTGTGATTCCTGTGTGAGAATACGTTTTATGTGTCAGAATATATGTGTGTGTGTGTGTGTATGATTCCTATGTGAGAGTACGTTTTATGTGTCAGAATATGTGTGTGTGTGTGTGTGTGTGTGTGTGTGTGTGTGTGTGTGTACTCACCTAGTTGTGTTTGTGGGGGTTGAGCTCTGGCTCTTTGGCCCTGCCTCTCAACCGTCAATCAACAGGTGTACAGATTCATGAGCCTATCGGGCTCTGTCATAAATGTGGTGATTATGTCCCTCCCCCCTAGCTCTTCTGTCTTCCAGCGAAGTGAGGTTTAATTCCCGTAGTCTCTCCTCGTAGCTCATACCTCTCAGCTCGATTACTAGTCTGGTGGCAAACCTTTGAACCTTTTCCAGTTTAGTCTTATCCTTGACTAGATATGGACTCCATGCTGGGGCTGCATACTCCAGGATTGTCGCAAACATTGAGAGAAATGAATCGATACCCTCTGGGAGAGCCTTGTGGGACTCCACTGGTGACTTCACGCCAATCGGAGGTCTCACCCCTCACCGTAACTCTCTGCTTCCTATTGCTTATATACTCCCTTATCCACTGAAGCACCTTACCAGCTACACCTGCCTGTCTCTCCAGCTTATGTACCAGCCTCTTATGTGGTACTGTGTCAAAGGCTTTCCGACAATCCAAGAAAATGCAGTCCGCCCAGCCCTCTCTTTCTTGCTTAATCTGTGTCACCTGATCGTAGAATTCTATCAAGCCTGTAAGGCAAGATTTACCCTCCCTGAATCCATGTTGGCGATTTGTCACAAAGTCCCTTCTCTCCAGATGTGTTACCAGGTTTTTTCTCACGATCTTCTCCATCACCTTGCATGGTATACAAGTCAAGGACACTGGCCTGTAGTTCAGTGCCTCTTGTCTGTCGCCCTTTTTGTATATTGGGACCACATTCGCCGTCTTCCATATTTCTGGTAGGTCTCCCGTCTCTAGTGACTTACTATACACTATGGAGAGTGGCAGGCAAAGTGCCTCTGCACACTCTTTCAGTACCCATGGTGAGATCCCATCTGGACCAACAGCCTTTCTAACATCCAGATCCAGCAGGTGTCTCTTGACCTCCTCTCTCGTAATTTCGAACTCCTCCAAGGCCGCCTGGTTTACCTCCCTTTCTCCTAGCACAGTGACCTCACCCTGTTCTATTGTGAAGACCTCCTGGAACCTCTTGTGTGTCTTTGTGTCTTTGTGTGTGTGTGTGTGTGTGTGTCTTTGTGTGTCTTTTGTGTGTCTTTGTGTGTGTAAGTGTGTGTGTCTGTGTGTCTTTGTGTGTGTGTGTGTCTTTGTGTCTTTGTGTGTGTGTGTAAGTGTGTGTGTCTTTATGTGTGTGTGTGTGTGTGTGTGTGTGTCTTTATGTGTGTGACTTTGTATGTGTGTGACTTTGTATGTGTGTGTGTGTGTGTGTGTGTGTGTGTGTGTGTGTGTGTGTGTGTGTGTGTGTGTGTGTGTGTGTGTGTGTGTGTGTGTGTGTGTGTGTGTGTGTGTGTTTGTGTTTGTGTGTGTGTAAGTGTTTGTGTCTTTGTGTGTGTGTGTGTGTGTGTGTGTCTTTGTGTGTCTTTGTGTGTCTTTGTGTGTGTCTTTGTGTGTGTCTGTGTGTCTTTGTGTGTGTGTGTGTGTCTTTGTGTCTTTGTGTGTGTGTGTAAGTGTGTGTGTCTTTATGTGTGTGTGTGTGTGTGTCTTTATGTGTGTGACTTTGTATGTGTGTGACTTTGTATGTGTGTGTCTTTGTGTGTGTGTGTGTGTGTGTGTGTGTGTGTGTGTGTGTGTGTGTGTGTGTGTGTGTGTGTGTGTGTGTGTGTGTGTGTGTTTGTGTGTGTGTGTGTGTCAGAATGTGTGTGTGTGTTTGTGTGTGTGTGTGTCTTTGTGGTAGACTCATGATCACCGATCATCCCACCAGACTCAATCATATTCTCTCAGCCCGAAGCCGTGCACCATGGTATGTTGAACAAATATATTCCTCCTCTTCCTCTCCAGCATCATCAATCTCTTCCACTACCTCGTCCATATCTTGATCCACTTGATTTTCCAACGCCTGATCCGCTTCATCCTCCACATCCTCCAAACCTCCCTCCTCCATCTCATCCAACGCCTTCCTCTTTTTAATAATAATCCCATTGTTATAAATATAATAATTTTGGTACTGATTGTGCCAAATATATTTATGTCCGCTTTGTTGTGGAAGATAAGCTATCACTTTAGTTATTTGATAATAGGGTAAAAGTTGTAAATTAAATTTTGCAAGTCTTGGTATTGATATAATCATTTTATTTTCTTTAATTATACTAAATTCTTGCAATAACTCACAATGCATATGCCATGCAGTGGATAATGATATATGTTTTCTTTCGGACCAATTTTTATCTTTTTCAAAATATTTAATAAGATGCTCAATGATAAGCTCATCATATTTAATTACCTCATCAATACAAATGTACATATCAATAGTTTTAAGAGTTTTTTTATTTGCTTTTAATACTTTTTGATAATTTATACAATTATTAATAATATACTCCCTTAATGAACTTTCTTTTAAACTTTGGGTAATATCTCTTACCCCATCTAAAAGAAACAACATTAAATACACGACCTCGTTGATAAAAAGTATCATTTTGGTTTTTTCAAATTTAAAAGGGGAATGAGTTCTAGAATACACTGAAAGTGAAAAATCCTGATCATCCTCTTCATATAAAATATTTTGATTATGAATTTGTGTGAAAAATCTTTCATACCAGACAAATTTATTATCAGCTGTTAGTCCTGACATGTCATAAATTTTATGATATATTAATTGACTTCTGCTAAGATTGTTTGGATAAGTAAAAGTAATATGAGAATCATCGATATTATTATTATAATATAATTTATCAGCTATAAATAATTGTCTTGTTAGATTAAATCTCAGGGGAAAATAATATAATCCAGGGTTTTTTTTAATGTTAAACTTCTCATTATTTATATGTTCGATTTGAATGTTAATTGAAAGTTTATCCTTTTTATTCATCTTTATTTTATACAAAAACATATACACCCACAAATTCACACTCAAACACAAAAAACACACACCCAAAACACACACATAAAGACACACACACTTACACACACACATACACAAAGACACACGCACATACACACACACTTACACACACACACAAAGACACAAAGACACACACACACACACAAAGACACAAACACTTACACACACAAAGACACACAAAGACACACACACACACACACACACAAAGACACACACACACAAAGACACACAAAGACACCAAGACACACACACTTACACACACAAAGACACACACACACAAAGACACACACACACACACTCACACACACAAAGACACACACACACACACACACACACACACACAAAGACACACACCCACACACACACAAAGACACACAAAGACACACACCCACACACACACAAAGACACACAAAGACACACTTACACACACAAAGACACACACACACACACACACACACACACACAAAGACACAAAGACACACACACACAAAGAAACACACACACACAAAGACACACACATACAAAGACACAAAGACACACACACACAAAGACACACACACACACAAAGACACACACACACGCACACGCAGACACACACACACACACACAAAGACACACACAAAGACACACACACACGCACACGCAGACACACACACACACACACACACAAAGACACAAAGACACAAAGACACACACACTTAAACACACATAAAGACACACACACAACGACGCACACACACACACAACGACACACACACACTTACACACACACACACACACTTACACACACACATAAAGACACACACACACACACAAAGACACACACACACACACACAAAGACACACACAAAGACACAAAGACACACACACACAAAGACACACACAAAGACACAAAGACACACACACACAAAGACACACACACACAAAGACACACACACACAAAGACACACACACACACACACAAAGACACACACAAAGACACAAAGACACACACACACAAAGACACAAAGACACACACACACAAAGACACAAAGACACACACACACAAAGACACACACACACACAAAGACACACACACACACACAAAGACACAAAGACACACACACACACACAAAGACACACACACACAAAGACACAAAGACACACACACACAAAGACACACACACACACAAAGACACACACACACACACACAAAGACACAAAGACACACACACACAAAGACACACACACACACAAAGACACACACACACACACACACACACACACACACACACAAAGACACAAAGACACACACACACAAAGACACAAAGACACACACACACAAAGACACAAAGACACACACACACAAAGACACACACACACACAAAGACACACACACACACACACACACAAAGACACAAAGACACACACACACAAAGACACACACACACACACACACACACACACACACAAAGACACAAAGACACACACACACAAAGACACAAAGACACACACACAAAGACACACACACACAAAGACACAAAGACACACACACACAAAGACACACACACACACAAAGACACACACACACACACACAAAGACACAAAGACACACACACACAAAGACACACACACACACAAAGACACACACACACACACTCAAAGACACAAAGACACACACACACAAAGACACACACACACACAAAGACACACACACACACACACACACACACACAAAGACACAAAGACACACACACACACACACACACACACACACACCCACAGACACAGGAATCCCAAAAGTTCACCAAAACTCTTATTATACTCACTTTACATTTTTTTTCTTAAACTAGTTGGGAGAGGTACAGTCTTTGATATGATTGGGAACGGCATTCAACATTTTAAGACCCTTGATTTGAAGAGCAGCATTTCTGGTTTGATTAAGTCGAACTCTTGGGAACCGAATGATATCTAGGGGCAGTGTAACAGCACATCATTCTTTTTTTTTTTTTTTAGATATGGTATCTCATCCATAAAAAATATTTTGTGGAAAAAAATGGGGTTGACCACCAGCCTGTGGTCAGTGGGGACCCTGTGGTGGACCATAAGCCGGTGGTGGACCATTCATTGGCTTATTAGGCAAATCAGATCTTGAATAGTTTCCCAAATAAGACATCAAATTTTATTTATAACTCCAAATTTTGTATTGGTTATTTTTTAATTAAGGCAAAAAAAAAGAAGAGAATCAATTAATTCTTTATGGATTTATATATTTTTCCAAATTTTATTGCAAAATAAAACTTATAAACATTTCTATATAATATAAAATTTTTGATGTTTAAGTTTTGTTAATTTTATAAACATAATTTTATTTATCATAGATATTAAATATATAATATTATTAATTTTATGTATAATTTTTTATTTATTTTTAAAATAAAAAAAAACAAAATATACATTTTGATTAAAATATTCATAGTTACTTTATAATTTGGCATAAAATTTAAGAAAACAGAAATAATATTTTCCCCTTTATAGTTAAATTCGATATTTTATATAAAAATAAAACAAACAAAAAGTCACTCAAAGTCATTTTATATATTATTTATTTATTGTATAAACATTTATTTTAAATAAAATTAATAAAAAACTGAAAAAATATATATATATATTCTTTTTATTAAACAAATATTTCATCACTACTTTCATAATCACTACTTCCATATTCTTTGTAGTCGTTACTTGCCTCTGTATCATAATTATAATCTATATTATCACTATTATCATCATTAATCCATTTGAAGAACGAACAATACATGCCAACTTCAAAATCCCTAAATACAAAATAATAATAATGACTTACAAATGCTAATAACATTATGGGAGTAATAACTTTGCGAATACCAATTTGGATATAATAATATTCATCGAATAATTTAAACCAAGAAGTTGGTAAAATGTTTCCATAAACATCTAAAAATTGTACTTGAATACAACATTTTTCCTGATCATAAAGAATATTCATTGAACCTCGTTCTTTGAAACATCGAAATTTTAAATTTGATATAACAATATGATATTGATTATTTTCCTTATTTGTTATGTTTAAAAAGTATGGTTTATCTCCATATATAAAATGAACTGCATCTTCAATTTTTGATTGTGACATCTCCTTAGGTTTGAAGCTTTTCTTCAGAACAGATAAAATATAATTCCATCGGTAATTTTCATTACAAAAACATTTCCCATATAAATTACATAAGGGATACTCATCATCACTTAATGCACAATAGAGATAGTAGGCAGCCGTTGCTACAAAATTATTACTTTTGCTTATACTCTGAAACCACTCACGTCCTGTATTATCAAAATATTGAACTGAAGGAGGATTGTTTGAAACAATTTTTAGCGATCCAGTATGGTAAGACGAAGGTATACCATCTCCTATTATTTCTTTCTTACATCCATTACAAAATTTCACGTTTAAGATTCTCAAAACCATAACGGACTCTTCCGGTGTTGTTGTGTGTACTGACAAAGACCATATCGGATGTTTTAAATTGTCTCTCCCATATATTCTTTCAAGAAAAGTGGTTACATTTCCTACTGTAAAAAAGGAAAATTTGAATTTTTGTTTAGTCATTTGTTCAAAATAATCCATTCGAAAATTTGTATTACAGAGACATTTAATGCCATAATTTTCAAAACAAGTTGTAACGTTATCATATAACATTATTTTTTCTGTGAGGATTTGTATTTTGAAGACATATATTCTTCCACTAGCTGAGTAATTTTATGAGTGTTGGATACAACTCGTAATATCCGTTTATGTAATGGCTCATCTTTTTTAATATCAGGGAAAAAGAAAATTGGAATATTAATAAATAAAATGTTAATTTTACCACTCCCACTCCCATTTTCTAAGAACTGTGCAACATTATTTATATTAGGAGAGTAATCGCAGACTGAATGGGAATCCAATTTCATAATAAATTTCCTTTTCAATTTTATGAGTAAGTATTGTACAAATAATTGTAAGTCTTCTACACTATTATTTTCAAAGGTAACATCATCATCATTCTTATCAACATTATTAATATTATGATGATGATAGTTGGTTAGAACAATTGTTCCTAAAGGTAAAGCAGGAGGATAAAAGTGTAATTTTTTGAAATAAGATAATGGGATTTCTATACTACCATCAGAGTTACATGCAAACATTATTTAGTTTTGTTTTTAATATTGAGTGAATTCATAAATCGATTAAAAAAATTTTCGGTATTTTCGTAATCAATCAAATCAGTCTTGGATACAAATTTTGCCTTTAAAATTACCTTTGCACATCCACGTTCAATATCTTCAAAATTTGAACATGGATATGTTCCTTTATGTATTTCAATATTATTTTTATCAATCTTACACTTCATCCAAATAGATAATTCTTGTTTTTCCTCATCAAAATGGGGATCCGGACACGCTGTACACGGAAAATGTTTATTGTCATGTAAGTTAGTATACATAGGACCGCAGTTACATAGACCATTAGAATAACCTGGAGCTGTAATTACACCAGATGGTAAATGTACCAGACAAGGATCGCGGAAACAGGCTGAACGTGAGATATCTGGATTAGAAATATATCCAGGGGAACATCGACATATATATTTTTCTTGTTCTTTTAATGGTATAAAAAAGTCTTGGGGGGTCATTTGAGTAAGGTCCACTACTTCATCCTGCCCATTGGTAATTTTAACCAAAGTTCCTCCTGGTTCACATGCAGTTAATCTATTTGTAGTTGCGTTATAAAGACCTGGTAGGTAGGATTTACACTTCCATCGATCTTCTTCAAATGAATACTGTAGAAAACCCCATACTGGGTCACAGAATTTTTCTTCTGGTTGTTTCCAAAGACAGTATGTGCATCCTGGTTTGAGGATTCCACCTCCATAATAATATTTTATATTGCTAGTAGAAGATGATATAGGTATTACGACCTTTTCTAAATAACGTCCACATTTACGGCCCCCAAGTTTTTGACAAATTTGATTGTCATGTGACTGAGAACTATCTACTTTTAAAATCATTCCCTTACATTTATTGATTTTAATGTCATTATTGTTATCATATTCATTATAATTTAGCCAACCTTGTAGATCAATAAATTCGTGTCTTTCTTCAAATGCAATTTCTTCAGCTTCAATTCCCTCTTTAATACTTTGACGTAAAAAACTATGAATGTAAAAACGATCAGTAATATAAAGAAAATTAAAAAATATAAAAAAAAGTACGAAAATTATAACAGGAATTTGAAGAAAATACTGGTATGTCGAAGAAATCATTTTTGGTTTTTATTTAAGAGAAAATTTAGGAGTTTCTCAGTTGAAACTCTTTTATTACAATTTGTGGAATAACAGTGAAAACGATGACGATGAATATAAAGTCTACCTGAAGGTGTACGAGATTTACCACGAACTTCATGAAAAGGACAAAAAATATTACATTGCCATTTTTGGTTCATTGCTAAGAGTTCATTATATGGCTCCTTACATAATAATTCAGCACATTTTTGTGTAATTATCTCTGATTTTTTTTTTTTAAATTGTTTAATTTTTGGTTGATGCAGCGATCGTTTTAAAACCAACCTAGGACGACTAATTACATTTCCTCCTCCTCCTCCTCCTAAATTATTATTATTATTATTATTATTATTATTATTATTATTATTATTATTATTATTATTAATAATTATTTCAAAAATATTATTTCTAGTGGATAAGTGTCCCTGTTTAATTTCATTGATACTAGTAAATTCTATTGAAGTCTCAATACATCGATATATGAATGAAACACTCGCCATATTGGTACATGATCCTTATCACTAAACAATAGAGAGAGAGAGAAAAGCTTACAAGATAATATAAAGGATATTGTAGAATCAGAGAACCTATATATCTCAGAAGTAAAATATTTATCGTGCAAATATGATCGGCGCACGACACTGAATTCTGTCAGGCCAACTACAACAGTATTTTCTTCAAATTCTTGTTACCAATTTTCATATTTTTTTTTAATATTCTATAATTTTCTTTATATTGCTGATCCTTTGTACATACATAAGTCTTTTAAGAGGGACTGGAAGCTGAATCCTCCTATTATTATTTATTATTGAAACTTGACATAATGGCTGACGAGCCTTATTACCAAAAGAGAGTAAGACAAAAGTTTACAGATATTATAAAGTATATTGAAGAATCAGAGAACTTAATTATAGCTGTACCATCAGAAGTAAAACAATTTGAAGAGCTGTTAAATTCTTGGGTATTATATTTACCTAATCTCCAAAATGTTGTGGTAAAGAGAGGAAATTGTAATAAGTGTTGGTACCAAAGTGAGAATAAAAAAACACTCACTATTTTTAGGTCACCTTTCGAAATAATTATTAAGCAAAATGATATAAAAGTTAGCTCTTCGTTTCTTATGAAAGATGTAATATTATTATTAGTAGAAGCTATTCAAAAAGAAAAGAGAAATATTCATGTATATTGGGATTAATTAATAACAAATATAATAAATTTATATACATTTTTTATAAACATTAAATTTAATTTAAATTTCAAATAACATTAAGTATTATATCAAATTTGGGAATATAAAAACCATTAACTAATTTCAAATATATTTCATTGGAAAATATTTCACATTCATTATTATAGAATAAATTTAGAATATTGTTATATGTTACATTTGAATTTTTATGTTTATTTATAATATCCCAAACTTTTAAAATATGAAATTCCGTCTTATCAATATATAACGGATCTATTTGTAGATAAAAATCAATTTCTTCAGTATTTTCGAGGAATTCACTCATTTTTTTAATATTTATTAAAAAAGACATGATTATTCAGTACTATTCCAAGGAGTATAACTTCAACTAAATTAATGTGAAACATCAACTTAAACTAAAATTTCAAATGATGATATTAACATTTAGTGATTATTTAAGACACCAGCTAGCTCTAGTAGCCAATGTGATGAACCAATTGGCTTATAATGTCAGGTGTGAATAATTTCCTATAAAATTTTGTAAAAATACACTTATATATGTCGATTGAAAAATTTGCTTTAAGATTGTTAGAGAGGTTCAAAACCTCTTTATCCTCATAGGATGGGATAATCTTAAATATTTTGGCTAAGTTAACATTAGGAATAATATATAAAATTCTTTTGAAAATTTCAAAAATATCATGTGATCCCAAATATATCCTTACATTAGCAAAAGTAATAGTACTTTGTTTGGCTTGAAACTCAAAGTGCATATCTTTCGTTTCAAAAGGGTCAAAGGTCAAAAAAAAGTTACATTTATTTTGACATGGCTTACTCCTTAAAATCCTTTCTTCAGGAGTCCTGAGAACGGTTGGTAGAGTGATACACAGCCTATCAGGTGGTTCCAGTTCCTTAATTGCTTCGCCATATCTCTGGGCATCTTCTTTTCTTATTTTTTTGTGTGTAGAAAGATAGGTCGACATAAATGACGACGACGAGGGCGGCGTTGAGGAACTTTTGTCATCTACAAACGAAATGAAACAAATAAATAACTAAGTTGTGTGTTTGTTAGTCATTATTTGTTTGGTAATTGAAGGGGCTGGGCCAGGTTAAGTCTTAGAGAATAAGGAGGAGAAGGAGAAGGAGGAGGAGGAGGAGGATGAGGAGGATGGGAAGAAGGAGGAAAAGGACGAGAAGGAGGGGGAGAAGGAGGGGGAGAAGGAGGAGGAGAAGGAGGAGGAGAAGGAGGAGGAGAAGGAGGAGGAGGAAGAGGAGGAGGAAGAGGAGGAGGAGGAGGAGAAGGAGAAGGAGGAGGAGAAGGAGGTGGGGTTTTGGAACTTTTAAAAGTCATAGAAATTGTACTGGGAAATTTATCTAGATAACTAATTGGAAGAGGAGAAGGAGAATGAGAATGAGATGGTGGGTGTGTTGTGGCAAGGAAGGAAGATTGATCTAAAGAAATTAGAGGAGGAGAGTAAGTAGGAGTCCAATTAAAATCTTCATCCGTCATTATTTTTTCCATATTTTCAGTTTCCAGTAATTCGGAAAAGGACATGCTTCTTTTCCTTGTATCCTGAATTTCAGAATCTGGATCTATAAAAAAAAATAAAAAATAAATAAATAACCAGCTATGGCTAGGAAAATCTTTTGCTCTGATTTTTCATTTTATAGCCACCACATCTGTCCTGAGTTTCGGACAAGGAACTCGGCAGTTATACACTTGAATTGATCCTATGAAGTATGTATGATCATCACCATTCTGTATCGCAAAGACTACATGCTAATAATATCTTATCTCTGTGAATGGCTTCCAGGGTCACGGCACCTTAAAAACAGAAAAGATTTGCAACTCACCTTTTACTTTACTGGAGAAATCTCTTGCTAAACCCTTAGAGAGGTGATTTATAGTAGGGACCCCATGGTCCATACTGTTGGGTGTAGCAGGGACACACTGATGTGTGTGGAACCTCGAGTCCTTTAATATTTATACCCTGACAGGATGGGACTCTCCCGGATGGAGGCAGGGGGGTGGGGGAATTCCGTTGAGACCACTAGAATTCACAACACCACCCTGACACATCGAAATAATACTCTTACCTTTTAAAAAAATGAATACAATTTCACGAAAGATATTTCTTCTTGTTTTGTTATCAGTACGAGTAATAGTTAGTCACAATCCCCATTTATATACTGAATGTGCAGTCAACGAAAATGGAAAAAGATTGACAATATTTGAAGATTCAATTAAATTTTGGTTTGTAAGAAATAACCTCAATTTTATAATATCTATTTATTACGATAGAAATTTAAATGAATTATTAGGATATAATAATACAGAACAACATAAATGGTTAAATGCAGAGTTAAAATTTGGGAATGTTTCACAACTATTTATATTAAATAAATTTCAATTACCAATGAAAAGACGACTGAATCAAAACACAACAAGTAAATTAATAGGAAGATTTGTAATATTTAGCCATATCAATATTCTTCTAGGTTGCCCTCAAGGCTGGCCATACAGAAAATTATCATCATCAATGAAATATGATTTACAAATTGCTGCCTCAGGTAACGAAGAGGAATATCTTATTCTGACGCCCTTAGCAGATACCTATGTTACGTTTTTAATAGATGGTCAAAGAAAGACACTATGTTTGGATCACAGTCATTCACAAATAAAGGTTGTGAATAATGTTAATAAATTATCAGAAAAGTGTGATACCTTAAATAGAATGTCGTCTGTTGTTATCAAATTTGTGTACGATGAGAATAATATTAAAATATTGGATGAACAAGATAGCATTCTTGACAATATAACAACATATAATAATAAGACTCGTCCTATACTTAAAGTTCTTCGAGAAGATTTAAATGGGACACTCTATATAGCACAGTGTATTGGTAATTGTAAAAAAAGTATTGATTCGCATGCTATTACCTATATGCATCAATATTTGTTTGTTTTGTGTATAATAATAATTATAATTTCAGTAAGTTTATTAATTATTCAATTATATTATATTATATGTGTTAAAAGTAAAAAAAAAAAAGGCAGGAAGAAATAGGAGAGTATATTTCATACGAACTTCCCGAACCACTTTAAACTAAAATTTATGTTAATAAACATCAACATCCCATCAAAAACTTAAACTATTTCTTTATCAATGTCTAATGTATCAAAAAATGCCCCAAACCCAAAACCCAAAACAACCATTGGAATTTAAAACACAATTCTTGAGATAATCCAACATGATTTGATTGATGTGTATAGTTAATCTGGTATACTAATAACGGTGTTTCCTCTTTGAAAAGAAACGATCTAGTACTACTTACTATCGGATATATATAGCAAATATCTTCATTTTTACTAAAAGTTCGGCTTGAAATGAAAGAATTCAACAATGTTAAGTTAATAGGAAGTGCACACTGGTTGTTTTCTACTTTACGTATTTCTACTCTACTTATTCCTTTAAAGAGTAGAATTTCTTTAGTATGTTGAATACCACGATTCAAATGACAAATTATTCTTCCCTCTAATGTTTCCAAAGGGTTATTTAATTTAATCTTAACCGTGGTCATTTTACATTCATATATTTTACATCCTATATAGTATTTATTATGATCTGGAAAAGTTTCGTATAATAAGCGTCCCTCTGTTTCTTCATTTATATCTACATTTATAGTTAATTTTGGATATAAGAAATAAGAGTATGTATAACATGCACCACATGTTATTGAAAATGAAATATTATAAACAGTTGGGATCATTACTTTTTCTTTAAATAATTTTGTTTTTGATTGTTGATGTCTTGTTTGCCATGTAGGATGGAATGGGTCATTTATAAATGTCATATATGGAGTTTTAATAGATAATGGAGCCCATGGAATTATAGAATGAGCAAAACAAACAGTAGTACTTTTTCTTACGGTCAATATTAATAATAATACTAATAATTGATTCCAATCCATTACCTTAATTTATAGGATTAATGACTTTGATTTTCTTGGTCACACACTTCTTTATATAGTGGATTTTTTTTATATTTATTCATTATAAAAGGATATAGATATTTTTTATTAGGTAAGATTACAATTATGATTTCAATCCATACCCCTAAAATGAAACTTGCCAGCTACATAATTGGTCAAGCAAGAGGATCAGCTGCCATTTGTGGAGAATATGCCTCTGCTACATTAGGCGTGTTGAACAATTATAAAGATATTAAAATATATTGCCTCATTGGGAAGGACTGGCTTGTTGATAAACTTTCAAACTTCATTCCCATCGAATATTCAGGTTATACACTTGTAAAATATGAAAAAACAAAAAAAGGAGGGTTCATAGCAATCGCTGAATTAATACATCCGGAAGATGTACCAGTATTGATATACTTTATTGAGTCTCCGTCAATACGAGTATTGCTACCTAAAAACTACATTACATGGAAAGAACAAATTACATCAAAGTTCACAGTTGCAAATGGTACCCTCGACAATGGAGAACCTCCCAACTTTTCCGATATAGTTGGGAGATTTTATGAAGAAGTAATAAAAACTATGGATACTGATGCCGAAAGATGTGGAATTTTTCCTTCATTTAAAACAGATCAAAAAGTTTGTAAATTGTATCCAGTAGATCTAAGGTTGACATTTATTCATCCCCGTTTTGAAATTAAAAGGAAACGAAAAATCTGTGAGTGGTTTAATGAAGATGAGTATAATATTCCATTTCTTTCAATATTCGAGAGGTTAAAAATACCTGACCTTTGTAATGCTTCTTCAACGACATTACATGAAAGGGAAGGTACTGCAAAGAGGACTATAAAATGTAAATTACAAGGCAAGAAAATTCCCATTGGTCTCTGTGTACCTTCGCTAATATTATATAAATTTGGTTATAAAAGGGCTGAAATATTGAAAGAGCCTATAACCTTAGGCGTAATGGCTTTAGGAACCAGTAATCAGAATATGGACGAAAAAACTTATGTCATGGGAGCCTTAAAGAAAAGATGGAGTTGTACTCGCAGGAGGAGTGGGCAAATAAATAGGTATCCACAGTATGTAAAGTGTTATGAGCCAGTTGGTCTCGTATATGAGTCTCAGATATTTGATAGATTCAGTCATAACCTAATTGATGGTTATATAATATCAAATAATGATGACCAATACTTATTCAGCCCATATGTCTGTCTTGGGTTACTGACTCGAAATATCAAAATCCTTCCTGTCATATATACTCATTTGCTATTCCCCAGAGGAAACGTTTTTGTAATTCAGAAGTCTGATGTAATCTGGTGTGTTCTCGGAAATTGCAAAGTGGCTCCTCCAAATACTATAGTTAATTGTATGAATGACCTCTAATTTTTTATAGGCTTTAGGGGACGTCGCACTTGGCCTACAACTTTCATGTTTGTTTAAGTTAATTTGTTTATATTTGAGTTAAAACGAATTAACTTAAATAAACTAACACAACAAGAAAATCACTCTGCCTTATTAGGCAAATGGGGTCTTTTTTGCATAGTGGCTAAGAAGTACGTTCTATGCCAGAGAACAAACGTCTCAGCCTACTGTGCAAGAAAGACCCCATTTACCTAATAAGGCTGAGTTCATTAGATTATTTTTAGTCTCCTCACCTGTGTTCTATACTCTGTCAGAATCAATCAAAATAACAGTTTGTGAACTGGTAATAAATAATAAGCCCAAATACAAAATATAATTCTTTACTGATGAGTATTTAAACCAAACCAACCATATATTGAAAAACGAGCGAAACGGCATTTTACTTTTTGGTGCTATGAGTTTTTACATAAATTTTCATTATGCCGGCATTTTTGGGTACATTTCTGATTATTTCTTTTGCAAATACATCTATGATTTAAACAAGATAAAAGTTTACAGTGGCATACTAATTGTTTCAAGTGCCTATTATCACTGAGAAAGTAATTTGATTGTCTACGAACAATCTCACGAAGCCCAAGTTGTTGATTCTTATTAATTTCGCTTGGCATTATTCTTTCGATTGTTTTATCAAAATCGTTTCTTGATAGATATTGATTAATTGTTCCAAATTTTGTAGCTACACGATATAAATCTCTTTCATTGTCTATTTCGATGATAATTCCACTGATTGTTCGCATTCCTGTTTTGTTTTCCCTATCTTCTTTAGGTATTATCACATTAACACTATCATATAGGCTAACAGGTGTTACATTTGCCGATGACAATTGTAACATTTTTGAGGCATTAGTTATCTGACGCTCATAAACTTTGCTTCTAATAGTTCCTAAATTTTCAATATGTAAATTATATGAATCGTTATTTACTTCAGAATTATTATTATCATTAGGTTTACCATCTTCTAAATTACATAATCTTCTATTTATTATTACTTTAGGCGACAGCACAATACCAGGTGATGATGGTGTTGGTGGTGATAATATAGGGGGTAATGAAGGTGGCGGTATTTGTGGCAGGGATAATATGGAAGTAGAGGCAGTTGTAGCACCAGCAGCAACAGTAACAGTAACCTCCTCAACTTCATCAAAAATTATTTCTTCCATGTCTGGCAACGGTGAAGAAATCTGACGCAGCAGCGGACTTGATGATGACAGGGAATACTGCAATTATATAAAAAAAAAAAATTTTAGTATACAGAAATTAATTGAGGACTTTTGTTTTCCAAGGTTGAACTGAAAACAAAACCAATAAATATTAAGGA
Organism: Procambarus clarkii; assembly: GCF_040958095.1. NCBI lineage: Eukaryota > Metazoa > Arthropoda > Malacostraca > Decapoda > Cambaridae > Procambarus > Procambarus clarkii. The sequence goes on from NC_091175.1 coordinate 36,106,637, forward strand.
ATTTTACCTTTGCTTCTTTGCCTCTTTTTTCTTCATCCTCTTTGTCTTCTTCTTCTTCTTCCTCTTTGTCTTCTTCTTCTTCTTCTTCTTCTTCTTCTTCTTCTTCATTGTCATCATAGTGACAGTTATTGAACAATTGGCTATATATTGAGGGCGAAAGACGAATCTTCATAATTATTGGCGGTTCTATACCAAAAACTGCCTTGTAAGGTGATATGCCAATTCCACGTGAATATGCTGTGTTTTTGGTGAATTGCACAAAGGGAAGTCCAGCTGACCAATCTCGCGTTTGATTCTCACACATCCAACTACCAAGCATTTTGATTACATCCCCATTCGCACGTTCAATGCTCCCTTGGCTCTGTGGATGACGAGGTTTGCTATTAATGAGGAGCATGTTGGGCCACATTTCGTTTTTTAGCTCTTGAATCACCTCTGCCACAAATTCACGGCCGTTATCGCTCTGCAGAATTCGTGGGGCTCCCAAGAGAGCAAATATATCGAGTAAGTGGCGTGCCACTTCAATCGCCCGTTTACTGCGAAGAGCTCGTAAAACCGAAAACTTTGTTAAATGATCTTGATAATGTAAAATATATTTATACACACATCCTCCTTCTTTTTGCATATTTATTAAATCCATTTGTCCTCGCTCCGCAAAACTGGTCGATACAATGGGCCGTATTACCCCCTTTTTTCGTCGAGGAAGTCGTTTCAAATTACATATGTGGCAGAGTGAAATAAAGAGTTTCACCGATTGTTGAGTGACGTTAGCGATAGTTTTACTTGCTTCAAAATAAGTTCTTTTTTCTCCTCCGTGACAAACTGCTCTGTGTGCATCATAAATCGTATCATACAATTGCCCTTGATGTATGAAACGACGACACATCCGGCCAGGATCAGCTGTTGTTGCTCCTGTTGTTGTTACAGCCGTAGTAGAATGACGATTGTCACTGGTCAGTTTACGCTTTGTCCCCCGCTTCATTCTTCGTTCAGTTTCGTCGATGGTTACTAAGACATCATCCCCAAATAAATTTTTGACATCATATCGAGACAATAGATCATATTCATGAGAGGTCTTTGTAGTCAGTTTCAATTTAGCATTTTTGACTTCCTCGATGTATTGGGCTAATTTATCTCGAGTGAAAATTTTCCGGCTTCCATGCCCACCTTTTTCCAACATTTGGTTAATTTTTAATTCAAATTCCTTTTTTTGTATCACCTCTTCTTCTCTCTCACACCCTTCATTAACTTTTTGTCCCAAAGGTAAAGACGTGGATGATGAAGGTAATGGTTCTTCATCAACACTAGTATCGTTATTATCACTTCTTTCTTGTTGTTTCTGTCCACATGTTAATGGAGAGGAAATTGTAGGTGTGTCCTCCATGCTGGAGCAAAATCGACTGACTCTGATATTAACCCTCACACGCTGAATATTTTATATTGACCAATCACTGGCAGGCTTTCTTGGTTAAGCTGGCAGTTTATAGTTTGTGCTTATTTGACTAAATTATTCCTGTAAGACAACACAAACATTGTTGTTACATTCTAGGTCAATTATTTCAAGTTTCCGTTAAAATGTCAGTGTCATCAATATCTAGCAAAATTATTATAATACTTTGCCTAATGGGCAGAGTGCACTTATTGTATGTGAAAAAAAAAAAAAAAAAAAAAGGAACTAGACTAAAATTTAATTTATTGACTATCATCAATTCAATGTGTGTGTTGCGGGTTACAAACAAAAAATCAGTGTAGCATCATACCCTCCCTGAGAGAGTGAAATGTCATCAGTTCAATGTGTGTTGCTAGTTACGAACAAAAAAAAATTCAGTGTAGCATCATACCCTCCCTGAAAGGGTGGAGGGAGGTGTTAAACAATGATAGGGTTAATTACCAATGTTTGAATGTGGTTTGGGGAAGTTGGTTGACGGTTAGCTAATTTCCTTAACTCTCAAAACTTAGCTGATGTTCTTCTTTATGTTAACGACCACTTGTATATCTTCCTTAAGTATGTTAACTATAGCCTGAAGTGCATCCTGCTGCCATTTTAGGTATTGTAATATATCCTGCACTTTGTCAACAACCAGTCCATACCATTGGGCTCGCGGAAAACTACCAGGCTTTATAGACTGAGCCATTAGTTCATTCAAACATCCCTTGAGGTCCTGCAGCTGCATATACAAGTTTTCTAATCGCAGTCGAATCTGATCCTCTATTTCTTCTAGTGGTAGATTTTTTTTCCTTTCAACCTCTTGTGCTGACACCAATTTTAGAACTCGGCGCATTATATTTGTCTGTTTCAACTTAAAATTCTGAATGGTAACTTTAATTGTCGTCTGCATACAACTTAATTGTCTTATATCATCCATAATATTCTTCATACTATTATGAATTTTATTACCATATTCTTCTTGATACTTGAACTGTTTCTGTAATTCCTGAAATCCCACTTTTACAACAGGTATCAATTTCTTTGGGTCAGGATTTTTTTGCTTGCCCAGTTCCCACAATGCTGGATCAATTCCTATAAACAATAAATAATTTATTTTAATTTTTAATTCCACAAATGTAGGAAAAAAATACCCCGTAATATCTTCACTTTTGTCATTATGTCACGATAAGTAGATGGATTGGTCATATCAAAATCATTTACCTCTTTGCGGTGTATCAAGATATTTCTTCATTGGTTGTTCAGTTAAAGTCAACATTGGAATAATCTGTTCAATAAACAAATTCTGAAACAGAAAAAGTAGGCATTTTTGTCTCTGTCTGTCTATCAAAAAACGTTCCATTAATAATGTCCCTTTTAAGCTAATTTGATTATTTAAGCCAACCTGATATCAATTCCCATTAAATATATTGGTGCAAGCTATAATAAGGCTTACTTTAGGCTTACCTTAAAAATTGAATTGTATGATGCTCTTAACATATGACTAAAGGTGTCAGTGGTAGATGCACGTTGAATCTCTCCTAGAAGGTATATTATAATATAGAGCAGTTTGCATAATACCATACTTGAAATCATTTTTTATGATAATTATTATTAGGGAAAACATTATAAAATCTTTAAATTCTTTTACCATTAGGAAAAACTTGCTGAATGTAAAATCTGAAGTTCGTTTTGTTTGGTACTTCAGCAGCAAAAATTTCATTAACAACAACTTCATTACCTCCGAATAATAGACTCAATGCTGAAATAACTTCCTGTTTGTAGGCCCTGGAAGAATAAAAAAAAAATAAAAAAAAACATTTTTTAATGTTCCCGGATCCTAGTCATATTTAACACTGAAAAATTATTAGAATATTATACAAGTATATGAATATTAATTACTTACTCCACTTCTGAAAGGCCCCTTCCAATTATAATTTGCACAATACCATCTTCATTACGATAATTGGGAATTTTTGTATAGCAAACTACTTTGAAACGACAATATGGATTTTCAGATGTGAACTCTACAGGTGACATATTGGACGAATAATAACCTGGAATAAAATTCATAAAATTATACTATTTTAATTATATACATTTTACAATATTATAAACAACTAGTCAAATCTACTAAGTTTTCCATAATTGTTTACTCACTACCACATTGAAAAAAAATAAAATCCACATATTTACCTTTACCAAACCCCCAAAAAGCTTGAAGTTGATTCCACTTTCGCAAGACCTCATCATTTTCATTATTGAAGTAGGAAGGAGCACAGATTGCAATATGTAATGCCATTGATGATGAGCCCGGTTGTTGGTGAAGCATCTGAAACTGATGATTGCCCCTATTTGATTCGACCAGTGAAATTAAAACAATGTTCATCGAATCCTCACACATTATGGTGAAACCATTTAACACACCATCTCACCAAATGACCTACAACAGATCACAATTGCCTTATGTTTGTAAATATATATTAATTTAACTAGTCAGTGGTATGAAGAAAACATTCAATAAAACATATCACTAACTAGTACAAATCAATAAATATCCAGCGACAGGCCTCCGTTGCAGAAATAGGAAAGCGTCTTTTCTTCACAGAAGTTCGTTTGTCAAATATTATGGAAAAAAACAAAACAAAAAAAAAACACTTCAATCAATATCATAATGCGCTTCTGTTAATAGGTCGAATTAAAAATTTTAACAATAATATATATCCAGCAGACAACATTGAGTTAACAACCACACTTCTTTTTGGCAAGACGAAACTTTATAGTTGATCTGGTAGTTTTCAGTCTATGACAAGCAGGCAACCCATAATCATCATTAACACATGAAGACACATGTGTATGCAAGAGGGTTGAATATAAGATTAACACCGAACAATGTGGATGTCTAGAAACTACTACATGATGACGAACCCGGCGAAACATTAGACAAATCGGGGTACAAGTTTTTTTTTGACATGATGCACTGTGGGCAAATTCATACAGCAACACATTGGTTCCATCGTGGTTAGCAAACCATTCTAATATTTGTAATAAACTTTGAGTATTAATTTCACAATAACGTTGTTTTTTTGATATAGTCTCAGGCGTTATATTAACCAACTTTCTCAAAGCCACATTTTCATCATTGGAATGGATATGGTTTTCTATTTTAACAATAATAGACTTGCTAGTTGAAGTAGTATCTTTTTTCTCTTTTATCTTCTTCTCTTCGGCTCCCTCACTGATATCGCTAATATCATCCTAGAAAGATTAGATTTCATCACAAATGCACCTGAGACATTATTTATTTATTTATTATAATATAGTGTCCAAAGCTTCATCATGCTTATCATAAAATAACTTTTAGGTACTTACACCACAAGATTCCTTGGATAGCTCCATTACACAGTAGCCCGTATTACTACTGAACAGGATTCTGGCATACTGGTTGACTGGACTGGATACGGAGGCTCTTATATATTGTATCACCGGCATATTGCATGGAACTTAATGTAATGATTCATTTCTCTCTTTGAATTATATTCATTGGTGAATATAAAATAGAAAAGTTGATTCAATGGCGATAACCAAACTTGGTGTTTACATCGGACGATAGTAGTACTGCTTGGTAATCATGTGATATGTTGATATTTTATAAAGAAGATTATGGTTTTGTTATTATGTCCATAATTACATACCTCATATTTTGTAGTCTTGTAATTAGTGGAAAGAGAGAATGTAAGGTATTTAATTCATTATTCATCAAGTCAAAATATAAATATGATAAGTAAAATAGTAAAAGATAATAGATATATATTTTTATTTTTATATTAAATTATTTATATTCTATATAAAAAAAAACATGTTCTATTCCATCCATCAACTAATTAACACTTTCGCGCTTTCCGCGAAGGTCACTCAGCCAACCGAATGTGCGCGCGGCGTTTTTATCGCTTAAGCGTAAAAACAAAAATGTGTATACTCTTTTTACTCTTCTGACCTTAGTTCTCATGCTACGTATTTCATTTTGGTACCAACGTGTTCGCAATAAAATTCTCTAGAAGAACATCAGTAAAAAAAGTCACGAAACGTATAGGGATACCAGCACCAAATAAATAACTACGAAGATGACTCGCCGTGAGCGCCCATCAGCAACAAAATGTTTTTACTCTTGGGATTGTAATCACCTCCACACTTATTCTACAGCGTTAATTTTGGTATCAATGGACTCGCAATGAAATTCCCAACACGGTGATATGAATATAAGCGTAGAATAATGATGCGGCCAGCCCGCAAGAGTGTGGGAAGTGGTGAAATTGTTACCCGGTATCGGTGACGGGACGACGCACGGCGCTTTGAAAGTTTATACTTATTTCACTCTCATGACATTAATTTTCTATGTACGTCATTCATTTTTGTGTCAATGTGTTCGCAATAGAATGTTCTATGTGCCCATAGGTAAAAAATATCAACAAAGCGTAAGTTAGAATAGCGCCAAATATAAAACAACGCTGGAACATATCAGTGAGCGTCAAACACACACGAAATGTTTTTACTTTTGTTATGTTTGTCAAGTTTATACTTGTTGCACACAGTTATTTTTGGTTGTATATTGATCGGAATAAAATTCCCTAAACAGACATATGCATATAATACATGATATGGGGGAAGCATTACCAGTATAAACGGCTAAAGTCACCCACCTGCAACCCGTTTGGGACAAAATACCATTTGATCGAAGTTATCCACACCTTTCATGAAATTATTGTACCATGCAGCCTAGTGGTGAGAAAGAGAGCCTCATAGCGCGCAGTTTGAAACAAACCCAAAGTAAATCGGATAAAAATTGAATTTTATACAAATATTTTAAAAGAGGACTCAACTTTATGTCCACTATGCGTTAGCGTTAGACGAAACGGGACGCGCCGGCGTGTCCAGATAGCGCGAAAGTGTTAACTAAAAGTCTGAATCTAATGTAAAAACACTGTATTGATCTGAATTCATTACACCATATTTTTGATATTCACTTACTTTTTTTTCAAAAAAATTAGTTTTCCCTTCTAATGAGATATTTTCCATAAAGTCAAATGGATTTTCTACATTATAAAGTTTCTTAAAACCGAGTTCAAAGAGAAGTCGGTCAGCCACAAATTCTATATACTTCCCCATTAGATCACAGTTCATACCAATAAGTTTGATTGGCAAGGCATCTGTTAAAAATTCTTGTTCAATCTTCACAGCATTATCAATGATAGAATATACATATTTCTGATCAGGCTTATTAATCAAGTACTTAAATATCAAGCAAGCAAAATCTGTGTGTAACCCTTCATCTCTAGAAATCAATTCATTACTGAAGGTTAGACCTGGCATTAAACCACGTTTTTTTAACCAAAATATTGCAGCAAATGAACCACTAAAGAAAATACCCTCTACTGCAGCAAAGGCAACAATGCGTTCGGCATATGTTGCCGTTCTATTGGTAATCCACCTTAGAGCCCAATCAGCTTTTTTCTTAACAGCTGGCAGCGTTTCAATAGCATTAAATAATCTGTTCTGCTCCTGTAAATCTTTTATGTATGTATTAATAAGTAAACTGTACATTTCATTGTGAATATTTTCCATGGCAATCTGAAAACCATAAAAACACCTCACTTCTGGTATTTGTACCTCTTGGCAGAAACGTTCAACAAGATTTTCATTGACGATACCATCTGATGCGGCAAAAAATGCTAGAACATGTGAAATGAAGTGACGTTCCTCGTCATTAAGTTTCTGTTCCCAATCTACAATATCCTTTGACAAGTCTACTTCTTCAACTGTCCAAAATGATGCTAGCGCCTTCTTATACATTTTAAAGATATCATGATTTTTAATTGGGAACAATGTAAAACGTCCTGGATTTTTAATCAAAAAGGGTTCAATCATCTGAAAAAAATATATAAATAAATAAATAAAATATTTATTTTAACATTATGTTCACTATCATAGCATAATAAACGAATGAAATTATTGAATTTTGAGTAAAAAAGAGATTAATTTACTACGTACATGTTCTTCCATCCTATATTTTATGTAAACTAAAATAGGTATATATACATACATACATATACATACACACACATATATATTCTTTTCTTTGACACGCTTCCCAATGAGCAGTATCCATTATAACACCAGGCAGTAATACTTCCTATGTTTTGAAGGCATGCCAATTGAACCTGATTGTGACTCACTGCTGCGTTTGTTGCTATTTACTTCAGTAACAGTATATTCACTATCTGGGAGAACTTCAGAAGGGTATATAGGGGGTATTTCATTGTTCCAAGTATCAAGTAGATTTGCTCTCAATTTTTCTGAATTGATACTCCCTATATCTTCTGTTAAAATATTTAAAGATTTTAAATGAGGTTTAATACTAATGTCTGCAAATTCATATGAAAGGTACTTATTTACCAATACATAATTTCGTTCCCAGTCATTCATACTTAAAATAATCTTAACATCTTCAAAATGTTTTAAATTAAAGTTTTCCACTTTATTTATTGAGGGCCAAGTAATTGAAGCACATTTTATAATAATTATTTCACTGTTTTGAAGATCAATTAATACGTCGGCAAATGTTTTTCTTACATTTATCGATGAAACATTATCTAATATAAGTAAAAATGAATTTTCCACTAAATGATACAAGTTGATTGTTGGATTAAAGTTTTGTAAAAATTCCACTTTTATTTTTAAATTATTTCTCCATATGACAATTTTATCCCACACTTGAATGATATTTTTGGGGGCTGTTAGTATTATAACAGAATATTTTCTGGGGTAGATTTCATATTGCTTTTTCATGGTTTACAAAAAAAAAAAAAGCAACTGCGCCACCCTTGCTGACAGTTGGGATCTTGAAGAACAAATAGAACCAATATCACCATCACTTTATAATTACCTGAAAATGATAAAAAAAATAGTTCTTTGTATATTATAAGCTCAGAAATATATAAAGATGTGTTGATACAAAAGTAGAATGAATAATTTGTTCCACAAGAACAAATCTACATACCTTATTTTTTATATAATTATCTTTTTAGTTTTAATATTTAAACAGGTTACTATATCATGCTTTATAGTATTATAAATCCTACATTTTAACCGTGATCCTAAATTTAACCACAGCAAATGGATCACTCATTATATTAATATTTTTTGCCCACATTTTACATATTATAATATTTTCACCTGGGCTAAGTTTCAATTGAATAGGAAGAAGTGGGGCATAATATCCATCTACATGTTCCTTGGTTGGAAAATAATAAACAGGAAAACCTTGCGGAGTATATTTGTTTGGACTATTAACCCAAATATGTGAACAAGATACCCATACACATTTTGGTAACTTATTACCATTAGCAATTGAGCTTTTCTTCATATTTTCACGCAGGCTTGTAATCTCATGATCTGCAGAGGGTGGAAGATCTTCAATATTCTCATATACAATAGGTACAAAATTCGGAAGATTACGAATAGATAATAAAATTATCGGTGTTAAGGTATTAAAATACCAATTCTCTTTTCTAAATTGATCAAATATGGATGTATCAAATTTACAAAATACATTATTATTTTCATCATTAGGAATCGTTGTATCATCATTACAATTAACTGTATTTACATGAGAAATCATATCGTAACCATGATTTTGGTCCATATAATACTTACTTTCAAAGACAACATACAGACCAGCAGGTTTAGTATTAGTTTTTGTAATGAAATTCATTGACAGTTGAGGATGCTGAGTTGAAATTGTTGACCTATTTCTTGAATAATATAAATATATAATTGAAAAGATCACAATTAAAACTATTATAAATATTATAATATATAAGGAATTTGATAGTGACATTATTATTTTATTTTATATAAAAAAATGTCTCTCACATCTAAACTAATAATGTATACTAATGATTATATTATATATATAACGAAACAACATTCTTGTTGACTTAGTTGTGTTATTTTGGATACGATGGTCATCTAGTCAATATGTGGGGTTACCTGCAGGGGTCACGACTATCCTCAGTTCTAATCTACACATGAATAATCTTCCATTTAGACCACCACACAGCTGAGTGGATACGAACATTGGATAGTGTCTTTCACCCTGATACCCCTGTTTCATAGCAGTGCTGTCAGGGGCTGTTTCCTGGGGGTAGAAATAGGCCTGGTCTAAAACTGGTCTGTGGGGACCTAGTAGCAAGAATGCACTTCTCAGCCTACTATACAAGGCCCGATTTGCCTAATAAGCCAAGTTTTCCTGAATTAATATATTTTCTCTAATTTTTTTCTTATGAAATGATAAAGCTACCCATTTCATTATGTATGAGGACAAGTTTTTTTTATTGGAGTTAAAATTAACGTAAATATATGACCGAACCTAACCAACCCTACCTAACCTAACCTAACCTATCTTTATAGGTTAGATTAGGTTTGGTAGCCGAAAAAGTTAGGTTAGGTTAGGTTAGGTAGTCGAAAAATAATTAAATCATGAAAATTTGGCTTATTAGGCAAATCGGGCCTTGCATAGTAGGCTGAGAAGTGCGTTCTGGCTACTAGGTACGACATATATTATATATATATATATATATATATATATATATATATATATATATATATATATATATATATATATATATATATATATATATATATATTAAATTATTGTTGACTCGAGCTCCTTTTTTATCTGTGATATAAATGCTAAAATTATATTGATCTCATTTTCAATTACATCAGTTAGAATATTATCTCTGTGTGATGTTAATGTTTCACTAAAGGCTTCCTCAAGAACTGTTGGAGTATAATTCAACAAATGAAGGCAACCATAATTATGAACATGTTGAGCCACATTACATTTGATTTCATCTGTATGGAATGAACTGTAAATAATCTGTGCATGACATAAACCATATGGATTCTGGCAATTCAGTTGTTGATTAACATTATTAGATAATGGTGATGGTGGAGATGATGTTAGTTCAAGTTGAGATGGTGGTTGGGAAGAAGAAGGTAGTCTAGGATTATGAATAGGTTTTCGTGATGTAACTTTATATGGATTTGGGGAGTGAGTGGGTTTTAAGGTAATATTCCCTTGTAAGGTCAAATAATTGCGTACCAATGTATGTTGTTTATGTATAACTCCTCCACCATTAGCAATCCATATAATAGTTACAAATAGAGAGTGTAACATATCGAGAAGTAGACGACAATTACTTTGAGCTAAATAAATAATTATACAGCTATTACTATATTTTGAAGTCTTTGCTACCTATTATTAAATTTTCTTTGCATTTAACTTTGATTCTATTTAGAGTATTACTTTCAATATTTTCAATATTTTCAGTACGTTGTATTAAAGATTGGGGATGAGAAAACACAATATCTTTAATTTTTTTGGTTTCTGCATGAGGTGAAAATAAATAATGAAGGAGACTAAATGACATAATATAAAATTTCCCTGTTTCAGAAACCAGCAAACGATATGGATGTATTAGATAGGGAAAATATTTAATTATATTAAATACTTGGTGAATTTTATTGATCAAATCGCTCAATTGGGTTAAATATATTAAACGCTTAGAAATAGAAAATAAATCACACAAGCCCAAAATGGGACGAATTCCCAATAAATCATTATTATGATCTTTACTATCAATTGCACAATCATTAGTTCCTAGCTTCCACATATTATCAAACATTTCTACCGATCGACCATCTATAAGTCTAAATCTGTGAGAGGGATTTGCAACAAGGGAATTTAGATCATGTTCATTTAAGAGATAAAGTGGCGTAATATTATTCTTGAAACCACCTAAGAGTAAATCAGCTGTAATTTGGCCATTGGTTTCGTGAGAAAAAATATGATGAGGGCTAATGTATATTATCTGAATTTCTTTAGGTATAATTTTCTTTGAAAGATAAAGTGAATCTAATGACTGGCCCAGTAAACCTAGTGGCTTCATTTCACATAATACAGGATGTATATGGAGTATATTATCTTTTCCATAATATTGGAATGAAGAAAAATTTGAAAGTTTTAAACATAAATTTTGATTCATAATTAGAGTTAGGCCTAGTAAAAACTTGTCATTGATCTTATTATTATCAATTAGAAGATTTTTATTCATTTTTTTTTATAACCTATACCAATTTCTTTCTATGATTAAATAGTTGTTTTCTTTGTTTATTTGTGTATTTGAGATTTACCATAATTTTTCTGAAATAAATTCTAAATAGCCCACTGGTGTGAAGCTGGTACAACACACTAGTGTGTCTGGTTACTGGTACAACACACTAGTGTCTCTGGTGACTGGATCACTTATCAGTGATCTGTCTGGCTCCCCTGGTATAAATATACAAAAACAGAGCTGTGGTAAACACCTACAGTAACAGACCATGGTAAATTTATAGAAGAAAATTGAAAATATATTTTCAAAAATTATGGTAAATAAATAAATATATAGTTGTATTAGAATTTTTTCATTATATATGAAGTTATTCTTATTATAACAAAACAGGGTTCACATGAAAACCACATAGATATAGCAGACTGGATGATTCTATTTATTAAAAAATATTTTACAGATTGTCTGTCATATAAACCATAATGGTATTTTTATGGTTAGGTATTTAGTAGTGTCAATATCGCAGCCTTACCTAAATATCTATATGACCAAACCTAAAATCAACCCTACCTAAATATGAACTGATTTAAAAAAAAAAATATATATATATATAGTTCAATTTAAAATGAACATATCATAGAATTTTTTAGCCTTTGAATATTCAAGAAAGGTACACCTAACACTTGTAAATGTAATTTTTCCTGTATTTATGAAACCATTGACCAGTCCTTGTTCAGTAGTCACTGTCCCGATAATCACTTCCGAACATGAGTATTGAATATCAATCTGACTTCCTGTTCGTTGGTTATCATTGACTATAACAGGATGTCCAAACATGTAATCACCACATTCATTATGGGTTAAAACATTAAATTTCCTAAGGGTATCATGTGAATATGCTGGATCTCTTAACAATGATAAACATAAATTTATATAAGTGTCTCGCTTTAGTGGAATAGTTGATCTCATATTCCAGCAATCTTCCAACTTGGAGATGATATAAATTTTCCTTTTACCATGAATACCATGGACACTGATAAGCATGTCCACCACTTTCTTCACTCGCTCATTAATTAAAAGTTCAAAAAATTTATCATCAAAAGTGGGATTTTTCTTGATAATTTTAGGGGTTTTGTTGATTTTGGTGATTTTGGAGGACGATACCATGATGATTATTGCTAGAATATCCTCCTGAAAAAAACATGAAAATAACATGTTTAGAAAATAGATCTAAATGGGACCAAACCATACTATTCATGTCATATATACACCAATTCCATTCCATTTTAGTTTGACTGAAATAACTACTTGCCTTTTAGTGCCACTAGTTATCCTTGTGATGAGTCTAGGAACCTTAATGGTTATATCTTGGTACAGAACCCATATTTTATATCTTTGGAAAAAAAAAATATATATATAATATTATTCAAAAGTACATAATGTTATTACACAATCTTTATCTTGCGATTATATCAATTAAAATAGTATATTTATAAATCAAAAAGAATATCCTGACAGAATACGTCTACATCCCGGAGAAGTAAAGTCTATAGATTTCACTTATTCTGTTATTTATTCGTTGTTAATCAAAAAACCCATTTCAAATTTTAATTTCAAACACTTGACATGAAGGTAGACTTGGAGGTTTATGTGTACTAGCATGTTTTAAATTTATCTTTATATACATTATCTTCCATACATGATTATTTGGACTGCATACCATACCCGTTTCTTGTTCAAAAATTCCCACACATGAGTTTCGGATATGTATGGTGCCACAACAACTGATTTTGACCATACCAAAATTGGATTGATAAGCTTGTATTCCATTTTCTAAATTAGGACTGAACTGAATCTTATACTCTTGAAATGTTTGTTTTAAAAGTTGGAAAGTATTTCCTCCTCCAAAAGCATGTCTCTCACTATTTGACTGGCCAATTAAGTAAATATCAGTGTAACTGTTGTCATAAAAAATATCACCTCGAAAAGTATCTCCGGGTAGGTGGAAACACTCTGGCTGCAAACGATTAATCATTCTAAAATACCATTTACAAAATTTTTGTATAAACTCGTCACTTCTTATAACTTCCATTTTATGTTCTACCGGGGAAAGAACACCACATACAAATTTGTTTTTTTCATTATTAGTTCGAATAGAAGTTTTAGGAACATCATCACATAAGACAGGTTGTTTTTTTTCATTATTTGTTTGAGTAAAAGTTTTAATTTCACTCTCTTCTGTCTGATGCTGTAATAGTGTACTTATATATGAATCACATTGACATTGTACTGTTCCTAAATTTGTACGTTCTGCAGTACCCATAAAACTACATTGTTTAGGATTTTTAATTATATTCTTGGTTTCACCAGTTGTATATTGAATAAAACTTGGATTGGAACATAAAATGATGTTCGTATTTCCGGGTATTGAGAGTTGGATAGCACTTGTAATTTCGGTTTGGGGGTTTGAATGTGCTCTTCCTTGTTCAGTTGAATATCCGATACCTATTTTACCATGCTGCTTTGTCCAAAACTCTTTTACAGCTATTACCAATTCCATTTTCTTAGCAAAAGGCATTGATGGTACTTGATTTTTATAGAGGTAGTTAAAAAGATTTTGGGCAGTAAGACGTCGATAAGAAAACAAGCGTTTCAAGTCTGAAGTATATAATAAATTTTTTTTTTGGGCTTCTTGAGAACTTTTAGGTGAAAGGCGATGATTACCTGTTGATGTCTGAGCCAGACATCTAATATCTTCAGGGCTCAGTGTTTTTAACAAATCACGTACATTGGCTTCATAAGGGGAATTTATGAGGTTCATAACATATAGGAAGGAATACAACACTAAGAATGGAGATAAATAATATAAAAGTTTATTTATTTACTTACTTCTTTATTTATTATATAAATATATAGAAAGTACATTAATGTACATAATAAAACTGAATGTAGCCTCCAAAAAATATCATTGAGTCAATGTCGCTATGTAGAGCGACACACACAGGACACTGTCTCTGACCACACCCTTGTCGAGTCCACTTCCTTCACACCTATCGCACTGTAATAATCCATTCTGTGTCCAATCATAGTAAGAGTCACTCACCACAGATAATTGTACTTTTGACCAGAAGAGTGCGCCTTCTTCTTTTCCCATACTTGTGGGTGACGGCTCATAGATAGCAGCGCTGCCATCGCTTCTCCATTCTCTGTGGAGGCGTCGGGTCCATAACACAATTACAATGAGAGCCATATTTATAAATCGTGAAATAGAAATACTCACTCATTGTTAACAAAATTTATTTAGGGTTGGGGTTTGAATAGGGTAGTATCATCATATCTTTGTCTCAAATTTCCAAAATAATAGGTAATTGGGATTAACATAGTAGTATATCAAAAGGCCCTTCTTACAATAATGTCAGTCCAAAAATTAAAACTCTTTATTGAGGATTAAGTTATTATATCTTAGCCAATAGCCAAGGCTACCTACCACCAAAGTACAGCTCACCACCCATATATTTTCCTTCAATGTTGGAATGATTGGAATTACCAATTTAAAATTTCAAGTCATATATACGATATATATGGGAATTTAGGGGATATTACAAAACAAAAAACATACCAATTTAAAAACACCATGTAAAATAATTATAACATTTAAAATTGTGAAAACAATTGTTAATATAATGAAAAATTTCTTAACAAATAATGATATCGTTTTCTTCGTGTGTGTAATACCTATATAAATGGTTCCATTTGTAACATATTTACTGTTATTTATATTTAAACTATTATCAAGGATTGTAATGTTATATTTTTCATATAACCAACACATTATGACATTCAAATTATCTTGTAAATTATTACACACCTGAGTTTCGTTATTGATACCTCCTACTATTATAGACAAGTGATTCCAACATAGTAGTATATTTTTATAATCCCACAATACAGAAAATTTCATATATTTAACAGGAGTCCTAATCATATATGCATCTTTAATAAAGGATAAATTTTGTACATTTTCATTATAACTTTGTACATTTTCATTATTATAATAACGGCATTCTATTAAAATTGACGCTAAGTTAGTTATGTTTATTTGGTTTGGAAGTATAATAGATGAATTTCGTCCTATTAGTATATATACCTGTATAGTGTCTTTAAAGTTTAACTGGAACTCGAACCATTCTTGTTGTGATAGTAAATCATATATATTGAAAAGTTCTTCATGTTTATATTTAATTTGCTCATCACCTCTATCAAACCAGTATTTAATTGAATCTTTCAATACTATACCTTCATTGCAATCATACTCTTGATTCATTGGAATTACTGGAATAATTATTAATAATAATAATAATAATAATATTAATAATAATAAAAAAAAGGGTTGGAATCATTTTCAAGCCACAAAATAAACTAAAAATAATATAACATTAAAGCTTGTTTTTATATTTTAATCTTTCAACATTTAGTAAAAAATATATGGTTATGGATGTCATTATTAACAATCAAGGAAATCAGCAACCAAAAGCAGATCTAGAGCAATATTATTTTCAATTGGAAATTCAGGATCAGTAGTAATCTCATTTTTCTTGAATTGAGTATTGTAGGTGAAATATGTACACGCTTTTTGAAGAAGATATGATCTGAAGAAATAAAATAAAAAAATAAAAGTATTATAATTATTTATTTATTATATACAGTTTATATGTTTCTCTAAATAACAGTTTATCTCTAAATATAACAGTTTATATAATAACACTTTGTTCTAACAGCTTTATACTTACGGAATTGTTTTAAAATGGATTTCATTTTTTTCCTGTTCAATACACGTTGTTGAACTTGACATCATAGCTTGAATTAAATTTGAGGTGAAGGCATCTTTCCTTTTAATGATGAATTCATGGTCATCACAAGATATTAACTTGATGTATGTGGAATTAGGACCTTCACATCCACCATAGAAAATCTGGTAATATTGCGTTAGTGTTTTTTATCTTCAAAAAACATTCAATCCTATTTTACATCATCTCATCATGATAAAACTTAATATGTATATTGTGGAGGTTTCTCTACATTTAAGTTATCATTTTTCATAGCTAACCAAATTTCTTCGGAATGGGGTTTACTTGGATGAAAAAATTCATTGACAAGAAATTTAAGAAATATTTGAGCATCCTCAGTAACCCACATATTACAACAATTGTTTGCATAAACATAATATATGTGAACATATACCCAACAATTATTATACTTAATTCTTGCTGTTATGGTGGAATACCAACCATAATAAATGAAATAATTATATATCCGGTCCATATGGTCATATTTAATAAAATCTTGAAATCCGGATTCGGATAATTCTTCTTTAGTGAATGTACATTTTTCTAAGCATTCAACTTTACATTTAGTTTCAAGAAATATCCTATCTAGCTCACTTTTCAATTCTTTAAATTTTTTAAAATTAGAATCATATTTAAATGGAGCGTCAAATTTATTTATAAAAAACTTGATTTTTTCATATTCCTCTTCATTTACCTTTTTATCTTCATCTTCTTCAATTACCTTTATATCTTCATCTTCTTCTTCAATTACCTTTATATCTTTATCTTCCTCTTCAGTTACCTTTTTATCTTCATCTTCTCCCCTTTCTTCATCTCCCTTTTCATCTTCAACTCCTCCTTCATTTACTTTCCTCTCTTCATCATTTCCCAATTTCTCAATGCCAACTGCTTCCCCATTACCAATATCCATTTGGTTCATTTTTCCCAACCTGAAAAATATATATATTATAATTGAAATAGTCTGGTGTATTGAAATAGACTAAGATGATCATCAATCTATTCAAGGAGAAACAGAAACAATCTCAATCAAAAATTGAAAGTTATCTACTACTTAAAAAAAAAGAAAGAAAGAAAAAAGAAAAAACAAACTGAAATACTCACGCCTTATTTACGCCTTAGTAAATGTTAATATACTACACAACAATGGTTGTAAGTATAACTTTTAGAAGTTCACTGTAGTAATATCCAAAGAAACGCAGGATGAGAATTGAGATACTGCTCGGATCCCACCTCCTTTTATACAACACACACACACACACACACACACACACACACACACACCCACACCAACACAAAGACACACACCCACACCAACACAAAGACACACACACACACACACACACAACGACACACACACACTTACACACACACACACACACACAACGACACACACACACTTACACACACACACACACACTTACACACACAAAGACACACACACACACACAAAGACACACACACACACACACACACACAAAGACACAAAGACACACACACACACACACACACACACACACACACACACACACACACACACACACACACACACACACACACACACACAAAGACACACACACACACACACTTACACACACAAAGACACACACACACACACAAAGACACACACACACAAAGACACACACACACAAAGACACACACACACACACACTTACACACACAAAGACACACACACACACACAAAGACACACACACACACATACACAAAGACACAAAGACACACACACAAAGACACACACACACACACAAAGACACACACACTTACACACACAAAGACACACACACACACACACAAAGACACACACACACACACACACACACACAAAGACACACACACACACACACACTAACACACACAAAGACACACACACACACACAAAGACACACACACACACACACACACACACACACACACAAAGACACACACACACACACACACACACTTACACACACACACACACAAAGACACACACACACACACAAATACACACACAAAGACACACACAAAGACACACACACACACACACAACGACACACACACAAAGACACACACACACACACACAAAGACACAAAGACACACACACTTAAACACACATAAAGACACACACACAACGACACACACACACACACACACACAACGACACACACACAAAGACACACACACACACACACACACAACGACACACACACACAAAGACACACACACACACAAAGACACAAAAACACACACACTTAAACACACATAAAGACACACACAACGACACACACACACACACTTAAACACACATAAAGACACACACAACGACACACACACACACAAAGACACAAAGACACACACACACACACACAAAGACACAAAGACACACACACACACACACACACACACACACACACACACACACACACACACACACACACACACACACACAGCTCCTCCGCTCAGTCACTCTTTGACATCCGGCACCCACAAGCATATATACACACTTGGTTATTTAAATCTAGATAAGGCAACACTATTTTAAATCATATAGACATCTAATGTATAAAAAAAATACATTTGAAATTAACTAGAAAGTTGGAAGTTTATGAAGAATGGTATATAAACCAGCAAAAGATTAAACATGAATACACCAAACAGGAATAATTTTTTGTGACATATTAACACGGAATCATGTGACGAAGGGAATTACTTTCGTATTTTTAGTGATATTGATGACCAATGATAATATTGTTTAAGAACCCGAAATCCCCATCTCTTAACTGACATCATTCAAACCGGGAAAAAAGGATGAAATTGTAACGTTTATCAATCAAGATGAAGGTATATTACCAAAAGCAGCAGCAACACCACCACCACCACCACCACCACCACCCCTACTTAAAAACATTGGTTTACCATCTTAGTATAATGTCTCTTTCTATAATAAAAATCCAGCCCCTCTTTTTTTTTATATATATATATAAAATGTATAAAAAAAATCCCAAAATCAATCCTTAAAATGGATTCTGACCTATCACACCTACCATCACCATCACTACCACAATCACCACCGACACCGACTCCGCCACAATCACCACTGCAACCGACACCGCAACAATCACCACTGCAACCGACACCGCAACAATCACCACTGCAACCGACACCGCAACAATCACCACTGCAACCGACACCGCAACAATCACCACTGCAACCGGCACCGCAACAATCGCCACTGCCACCATTCAAAGAAGATAATACTGAAAATTTAATGATTGTGGAGGATCAAACAAACATATTTATTAATAATCAAAATGATGAAGAAGAAAAACGAAAATATGTTCAATTTATACAAGAAAAAGTTTCAAATTATAAAAACAACTTTCATAATTCCAATTCACCTTTCAAATTAGCTTTTATGATCATTAATAATATGGTTATCCCGTATTATAATTCTTCAAAATGTCCAAATAAAATTTCAGATGCAATTTACAAACAACTTATTTTAATGCCGAATGAGCAAATTTTTCATGATGCATTGATTACCTATTATAAAGAAAATCCTATTCATCTATCACCAAATTGGAAAATTGACACCACAAATTTAAATAATTTACAGTTGTATTATTTGTATCACATGTTAATACAATCTGGTTATGATATTGAATATAGCAATTCACATTTATTCTCCATATAATTAAATTGACAAATAAGTATTTTAATAATAAGTAGTATAGAAATGATATTATATATATTTTTTTTTAATACCTTTATTCTTATTGTAAATATTATTTAAAAAAAAATTATCACTACAGAGAGTATATCAATTCGAGTTGGATATATCGACTTTTGCATGTTCCTATGATTTGATTGAGCTCCTCTTTCTTTCCCTTGTTTGAACCGACGGTGACGCCAAGGTACCTGTGGTACCTAGTAGCCAGAACGGACTTCTCAGCCTACTATGTAAGGCCTGATTTGCCTAATAAGCCAAGTTTTCACAAATTTATATGTTTTCTCTAATTTTTTTCTTATGAAATGATAAAGCTACCCATTTCATTATGTATGAGTTAAAAAAAAATTATTGGAGTTAAAATTAACGTAGATATATGACCGAACCTAACCAACCCTACATAACCTAACCTAACATAGGTTAGGTTAGGTTAATATAATATATGTTAGGTAACGGCCTATTGAATGAATCTCAATCATCAACTCCCCACTGTATGATATATGACTCACGCCGTTTACCCGCGCTTCTTTGAATTTCTTCACTTTGACATTCCGAGCACTGGGCAGAAATCACATTACATCAACATCTATCTCTGACCATCGCATTGCTTTGCTTTGTTTTAATTAGACAGTCGGATTCCCCTGGTCCATGCCACTTTTGAGTTGATTACTATATATGATGGTCAATGTTGGAAACTAGTTCAACAAACAATTTAGTTATCATCGAACCTATATCCAATATTTGCATTATGAATTTCAATTGTGATGATGCTGGGTACCCATCCATCTTCAGTAGAACCCATCCAGAACCATTTTGGGTTTATGAGGTATGTTTTTCATATTTTTTTTTTTGGGGGGGGACACTAGTACTAGTTTCCTTTAGTCTTTTTCATTCCCAACCAACTTTTAGTTCAGTCAAACTTCTCGTATCCTAAAACAAAAACAAAAACAAAAACAAAAATAAATTAATAATGAACCTTGATATTTAGCACGTGCATTTTAACTAACATAAATAAATTTGAAGAAATAATGTACTATTAACTCATCACCTCTATTTTTCTCTTAATTTCAATTGCATCATCTTTATTAATGAAGGTGTATTATTATTCATATATATTGGTGGTTCTATACCAAAAACTGCCTTGTAAGGCGATATGCCAATTCCACGTGAATATGCTGTGTTTTTGGTGAATTGCACAAAGGGAAGTCCAGCTGACCAATCTCGCGTTTGATTCTCACACATCCAACTGCCAAGCATTTTGATTACATTTTCTTTTGTACATTCAATGCTCCCTTGGCTCTGTGGATGACGAGGTTTGCTATTAATGAGGAGCATGTTGGGCCACATTTCGTTTTTTAGCTCTTGAATCACCTCTGCCACAAATTCACGGCCGTTATCGCTCTGCAGAATTCGTGGGGCTCCCAAGAGAGCAAATATATCGAGTAAGTGGCGTGCCACTTCAATCGCCCGTTTACTGCGAAGAGCTCGTAAAACCGAAAACTTTGTTAAATGATCTTGATAATGTAAAATATATTTATACACACATCCTCCTTCTTTTTGCATATTTATTAAATCCATTTGTCCTCGCTCCGCAAAACTGGTCGATACAATGGGCCGTATTACCCCCTTTTTTCGTCGAGGAAGTCGTTTCAAATTACATATGTGGCAGAGTGAAATAAAGAGTTTCACCGATTGTTGAGTGACGTTAGCGATAGTTTTACTTGCTTCAAAATAAGTTCTTTTTTCTCCTCCGTGACAAACTGCTCTGTGTGCATCATAAATCGTATCATACAATTGCCCTTGATGTATGAAACGACGACACATCCGGCCAGGATCAGCTGTTGTTGTTCCTGTTGTTGTGGTTGTTGTTGTTGTTGTTGTTACAGCCTTAGTAGAATGACGATTGTCACTGGTCAGTTTACGCTTGGTCCCCCGCTTCATTCTTCATTCAGTTTCGTCGATGGTTACTAAGACGTCATCCCCAAATAGATTTTTGACATCATATCGAGACAATAGATCATATTCATGAGAAGATTTCCAATTCAGTTTCAATTTAGCATTTTTGACTTCCTCAATGTATTGTGCTAATTTTTCTCGAGTAAAAATTTTCCGACTCCCAGGCCCACCTTTTTCCAACATTTGGCTAATTTTTAATTCAAATTCATGTTTGCTGCAAAATTCTTCGTTTTTCTTTTGCTTTGATATCATCCTATCACTATTTTAATTTTATTTCAATATGTTTATTATATAACCACCAAGTTTTTTTTTTTTTTTTACAAATCGCCTAGAACACTAGTGATGATAATGGAATTTGAATTGAAAAGAAGAGTTTGAAGCCTTTACTGTAAACCTGAAGAATCTCGAAATATAAATAAAAAAAAAAATATATATAATGCCATGCCTAGTAAATATATAATATGGTCAGACGGATTTAATAAATTTACCATTCATTAATTACATACTAAAATGAGTGGACAACATAGCATGAAAACATTAGAAGGTTTAAATTTCAAAATAAATTTAAACATTTTAAAACGAAATGGGTTTTATTATAACAAACAAGAAAATCTATGGAAATGTATAAAGTGTCATTTGTCACTTACATTCAATATAAATAGTAATGCAATTGTATATCCAGAACATAATTGTACATTTATTTCACAAATTAAAACACCTATCAGAATGTTTAACAACATTTTTTTTTTTAAATTTGAAAGTGCACGTCTAGACACATTTAACAATTGGAAATTCCCATGGATTTCCCCTCTAAATTTAGCTAGGGATGGATTTTTTTATCTTAAAAGAAACGATGCATGTGCATGTATTTTATGTAATACAGTTATCAAGAACTGGCAAATAAACGATATTCCACATAATAAACATAGACAAAGAGTTCCTTATTGTCCATTTATCATGGGAAAACCAGTTGGTAATGTCCCTTTAGAGTTATGTGAAGTTATTCTGCAATCAAATTTAGTCCTCTCATTGTCACCTCATTGTCCCAGTGTCGATCGAACATATGAAGATTGTAAAAATCGCCTGGAAAGTTTTAGCACATGGCCACTTACATTACCAAACTCAGAAGATCTAAGTTCAGCTGGATTCTTTTATACAGGTCTTAGTGATCATGTGAAATGTGCTTTTTGTAATCTTGGGCTATGGAATTTTGACATTTCTGACAAGCCTCTACTTCTTCATATTCAATGGAATCCGGAATGTAGCTTTCTGAAAAGTTTCATGGATTTATCCTCGAACAAAATTGAGATTACAATACGAAAATTTCGAGAGGTATCTGTAAATGATAAAAAAAATCTAATTCAATCTTTAATTGAAGGAATGGATACCATATGCCAAACCATTTACCATGATAATATACCTCGAGATATTATACATAGTATTGTAAAAGAAACTATAGAAAAAAAAGAATTTGCAGTATTGTTTTCATATATTTTATTTCGGTATAAATGTCAGGAAAAACAATTTGGGAAAATTTTGGTAAAAAATTTTCCTCAAATAATAAAAGATATGGAAACTACCACAACCCAAACAACACCCCCAACATCACCCTACCCAAACCCCACCAACACAACAACCCCCACAACAACCCAAACAATAACCCAAACCCCACCAACACAACAACCCCCACAACAACCCAAACAATAACCCAAACCCCACCAACACAACAACCCCCACAACAACCCAAACAATAACCCAAACACTGCCACCACCACCACCACCACCACCACCACCACCCTCCCAAAACCTAACCAACACAACAACCCAAACAATAACCCAAACACTGCCACCACCACCACCACCACCACCCTCCCAAAACCTAACCAACACAACAACCCAAACACTGCCACCACCACCACCACCACCACCACCACCACCACCACCCTTCCAAAACCCAACCAACACAACAACCCAAACACCGCCACCGCCGCTACCACCACCACCACCACCACCACCTCACCACAACCCCAACAACCTTACCACACCACCACCACCACTCCCTACTACACATTAATGAATATAATCCATGTTCCGTTAGAATACAAAAAATATATAAATTATTATATAAACACCATTCATTTTTATATACAAAATAGTCAGTATGTCATCTCAGTATTGTAAAGAAACTGATTTTTATTACAAAAATGCACATCTTCCTCCCACTATAAATATGCCATTAATACAATTAAAACCAAACCAATTAAATTATGATAATAAAACTAAAAAATCTTTAGGGCTTTTATATGTAGATGCCAGTCAATGTTTTAGTACAGACGAAAAAGTTATATTAAAAAAATGTAAAATCCTAATGTTACATTCTCCATCATACTTTTATATTTCGTATCTTAATAATAAAAGTTATCGACATAAATGGAATGATAAAACGAAAAATGTTATTATTTTTGAAAATTTGTCCCCCATGAGTCAAGCCGAATATGTTAATTTATATCAACATATGTTTGGTAATGGAAATACAATAGAGGGAGAGTATACACTTCCTCGTGGTCAACCTGAAAAAATTGATCAAAAGATTCCGATAATTACCCAAATTAGAGAGTTTATGGAAGAAACACATTGTTTTCATTTAGATTTTATACCAATTATTAAAAGAATTAAATTGGGGATGATTCATAATAACCAATATAATTTACCAATGATATCAGAGGAATGGATAGCACTGAATGGTAAAACCTATCAGTGTGATTATAGTATTTTAATTGAAACTGAAAATGCAAATAATTTAATTCAATTTACGCACTCTCGGTCTCGATGTTTAAATTGGATACTTGGAACTTTAGGATGTATTTTCAACCTAAATGATAAGAAGACCAACAACCGTGCAATTAAGAATTATATGCATCGTTTTCCTTTCAGTCATCGCTTAGATGAAGAAAAAATTGCCTGTTATTTCCCACTTGAAGAAGCCCTAATACATATAAACAGCCATCGACTCAAAACACTAATACCCTTCAATAGTGAAACATTAATTAAAACTATAATTAAAAAAATAAAAGAAAATCGTTAAATAAAATGGTACATCCTCATCTTTCAACAACAACAACAACAACAACAACGGCTTCAGGCGAGAATCATCAACAACTTCCTCAGTTACTACCTCAACCTCATGTTATGGATTTGAGAATAGCTAATAGAGTACATGAAGAATCTTATTGGAATCCAATACCAACCACATTAACAACTCCCACAATTAATGAGACACATGATAATAAGGAAATATCACAGGAAAAAATGAATGTCGTTAAGAAAAAAACAAATTGGTCCCTTTCTATTATGTATCTGTCTTTTTTGGTTGGTTTATTAGCCACCTTTTATCTTTTGGGAACAAATATTTCCAAATCATTAATGTCATTAGTAATTGCTATTATGGCTCTTTTATTAATTACATTTATCTTAACTTACCATCAATATCAATATAAATCAATTGTTTCTTATGCCCAAAAAATCGTTCCTCCAGCTAAACAGCTTATACATCTATTAAATTATTAAATTATAATTAAATTTCATAGTCATTTTATTATTTTTCTCCTATATAAAAAAGAACAAAAAAAGATATGTTCGGTAATAAAATATTCACATATTTTATACTTATTATATTAATTATCTTATGTTTGTTTATTACAATAACATCTGTTATGAATGTATATGATAAAATACCATTTATGGATTCAGTTAAATCTGATGATCACATGAAATATGTTATGGGGTCACATCATGCCATTGCTGGGCTAATTGCAGTAATTCTCGTGATTTTTACAACGATTAATACATATAAAATTATAAACCATGAAGAAAGAGACCAAATGAATTTTGAAGCACAGTAAATTTAATAAAGTATT
This sequence comes from Procambarus clarkii, assembly GCF_040958095.1. Classification (NCBI taxonomy): domain Eukaryota; kingdom Metazoa; phylum Arthropoda; class Malacostraca; order Decapoda; family Cambaridae; genus Procambarus; species Procambarus clarkii. The sequence continues at coordinate 36,132,684 of NC_091175.1, forward strand.
CGAAAAAAATTTGTTGTAATGTATGACATTTACCAAGTCATAGAAACAGGTGCTTGCTTTATTTTTTTAATACAAGTGTAATCAATACTGATCATAAAATTACCTAAATTTTTTAATTATAATTATAAAAACCTACAGTGTGTGTGTGTGTGTGGGTGTGTGTGTGTTGTAAATAGAAATATATTAAATTTGATATATACAAAATTCATATTATATACAAAATTCATATTCTATAATGTTTACAATTTCTAAGATCTAACTGTATATTTATTAATTGAAGGTGGTGGTATGCCTAATATAATAATAATAATAATAATAATAATAAAAACTCTGGGAGAATGGTAATTCGAATGTAAGTTACAAGTTACTAAAGAGATATTCATCAAATCCTTATTCTCAATAATGGATCCTAAGTGAGTGGGTAAAACGACACATACAGAGGAAGAAACAAACAACGGGTAGGTCTCCTGAAACCCATTTAAACCTATTACAAAAAACAATAACAACCACCAAAATAAATATATATATATATATATATATACATATATATATATATATATATATATATATATATATATATATATATATATATATATATATATATATATTTATATGTCGTGCCTGGTTGCCAGAACGTTGTATTTGGCCTACTGTGCAAGACCCGATTTGCCTGATGGGCCGAGTTTTCATGAATTTATATTTTTTTCAATTTTTTTTTCTTGTGAAGTGATGAATCTGTCCATTTCATTATGTATGGGTTGATTATTGGAAATTTGAGTTAAAACTAACATAGATATATGACCGAACCGAACCTAACCTAGCCCCTAACCTAATTAACTTGTGCATGGTGAAATGTACAGATTTATCACTTCATAGAGGAAAATTGGAAAAATATATAGATTCAGGGGAACTTGCCTCGTTGGGCAGGTCGGGCCTAGCATAGTGGTCCAGGTGTGGCTTTCTGGCTGCTACATATGTCTATTATTTTTTTTTATAATATGCTAAACGAAACCTCTCAATGTTCAATAATTCTTAGCCATTTATTAAAAAAATTGTGGGAAGGACTCTCTCGACGCCTCACCCTGCCACAGTGGGTCGTCTCTCCGTTCTGTCTCTGTGTCGGATCAGGGACGGATCCTAGCCCGCCTTTTGAGTTCGAATCTCCGTTTTCGGCGACCCACCTTAACACCCCCCCTCCCCTCACCCATCCAGAGCAAAATCCCACCCCTTACCCCCCAAAGTCCTCGTCTCTGCGTTAGTAGCTGGAGTGCTGGTGGAGGTGGAGGTGGTGACAGTGGCACCGCTGTCGTCAGCAGCTGGAGTGCTGGTGGAGGTGGAGGTGGTGACAGTGGCACCGCTGTCGTCAGCAGCTGGAGTGCTGGTGGAGGTGGAGGTGGTGACAGTGGCACCGCTGTCGTCAGCAGCTGGAGTGCTGGTGGAGGTGGAGGTGGTGACAGTGGCACCGCTGTCGTCAGCAGCTGGAGTGCTGGTGGAGGTGGTGACAGTGGCACGTGCTGTTGGGAGGGTGGCACTGACATCTTCTGATTGTGGAGAGATGGTGTCGCTGTTTGTGGATTGGTTTCTCATCCACATTAAAAATAAAATAATTAGTAAACATATACCAACAACAAATATATAAATGTTCATTTTTTTTTATAATAACCAAAACAAAAAAAATATTAGAGGGTAATTCATAAAAAATAAAAAACAACAACTAAGTATTTTGGGTAATTGCCAATAAACAAACAATATATTAAATTATTAATATAATTGAAAAGTTTTAATTATAATATAAATTACCATATACATCCTTGTGTTTTAGGTGGGGTATACAAATTTACATACTGATTAAATGACATTGAATCGCACAAATCTTGTGGTATATGATGTACATCATTAGGAGGTTCTATTTGGAAGTTGGGGATGGATGTATCTGCTTTTATAGTTTTATCAACAACTTGAAGATATTCAGAAGGATCTCGTATTTGTACTAAATAATTAGGTTGAAGAGTTGTAATGTTGTTTCCCGGTGTTACTTCAAATTTCCTAAATACCCCAACACTGCGATTCATAATATTTTGCAAATGGGCAATGGTATTTTTTAATACTAACATCTCATTAGAACATAGGCTCTTGAGAGTAACAAAACCGATTTGATCTGAATATACTACATTAGGCGATGCTATTTCAAGAATATTTGTGCCATTTTCGGGATAGTCTGAAAATATATCAATACCATTGGGTTTTTCACCTGCAAGATTATGATTAATATCGAGTATTTTTGAGGGAGACATTCCAATGGCAATATCAAAAATAGAATAATTAACATTATTTATATCAACAGGTTTATTCAGGTCATCATTAAACTCTGAAAAGTAATTTTTCAAATTGTCTATATTTGCTTTTAAATTCTTACGAAACATTTCCGAATCATTAATATGTTTCTCCATAGCAATATCAGCGAGATCAGGAGAAGTGGTAGTATTTAAGTCAGGAAAACTGTCTGGTTTAATAGGATCTCCAGGTTTGAGATTTGTATTAGGTGTCATGGTATGTGCTGTATTTACAAATCGTTTATGAGGTGGATATTTAGTACCATCTTTAAGTCCTCGTTTCAATTTTTCACAGGCTGTAGTTGATTTAGGTTCAGTACTGTCAGTAAAAACGGCCTTCCCTTTATTATTAATGATGAGAATATTATGTGGAGTAGTGATACACTCATTATTGAGTGGAGGGTATTTTTTAAGATCTTCCGGATTATTCGAGAGGGCAACCGCTATGGCTAGAAAATCATGTATTCGATGTGTGGACAAGGGTTCATAACAAGCAAAATTGGTTCGATTCAAATATAATCTACTTCCATCATTATCTGTTATAGTTTTCACTTGTAAACGTCGCTGTGATTGAATTAGTTGAGAATAATATATGTTTAAAACTGAATTTACATCAAAAATTTTTAGTAAAACTAAATTTTCTTCACCTTTAGCTGCTTTAACAAATTTATGAGGTGGAGAAGTTATTAATTTAATCTTGTCAGTTGGTATAGGCTCACCTTTGTAATAACCATTATCAAGAGAAGCAGGGAGAGCGTTCATAAACTTTTCATAACATTCCAATTGGTCTTTAATGTTATTATTATTGCAAGGAACAGTTTCCTCTGTATCAACCCAAATTACTTTAACCCCCTGATCTATGAGATTTGATGGCATAGCTAACATCTGTAAAAAGATTTTTGAATCAGGGATTAGAATATTACCTGGATGAAAAGATATATTCATAGCATTTTGCATGTTAGGATAGACTTTTTGATTAACATTATAACTTGTTAAGACATGAGCCATTGGTCCTAAATTATAAGTTTTATGAGGTCCAGTTTTGTTGGAACAAAATGAGTCTTTAAAATCTTTCACCACGTCTGTTGATAACAAACCCATTTTTAGATATAAACAGGGTGGACATATAGCAGACAAACTTTTATAAATATTATGTACTGGTTTTTCCCGTGCTTTTCTATACAAATCTTCAATTTGTTGTAAATGATAATCTTTTTCTTCATATTTTAGGTCAGGAAATAGAGCGTGAATACAAACACATTTAGAAGAATTACCAATCATATTTAACTGTTGACCCAAAGCTTTTATGAAAGAAGCACGTTGGTTAGGGTCACTGATATATCTAGTCATATCTTGAATTTTGGAAAGAACTTCAGATATTTCTGGATTAACTTTTGGATTGGCCATTATTGATGTTATAGATGAATTCGGAGTTAGACCAACTACTGATTGTTGTGTTATGGTGTTTGTTTGTTGGTTTTGTGCTGGTTGGTTTGGTGGTGGGTTTGATAGTGGGTTTGGTGATTGTACAGGATTGGTTGTATTTGGAATCCCTACAGGACTATTCATATTTTCATATATTTTTTATTATAAATTAAAATAAAAAGGTAAATAAATGTCTTCATCTTTACCTCAATCACCGACATCATCACTTTCAATAAAAAATCCGATAGTTAATTCTGATGTCATTAATATCATTTCTAAAATTAATGATGATTCACCCCAACATAATTTAATTAGAACGATGATTAGAGAACAAATAAATATGATAGGTACTCAATGTATTTGTAAACATGCAATTTTACCTAATGTAAAAACAGAAGATAAAGATTATTATTTACTTCAACTTGAACAACTCTATATGAAAGCCCAAGAAAAATTATCCAAATCCAATACCTATATAAGTTTATCTGCCATATGCCAACCATGTTTGTATGTGAAAATGGGTTTAATCTTTCGGGAAACTTTAAATGATTTTCATTATAATGAAATGTGTCATAATAACATTGGAATACACACCTATAATTTAGGATATTTCTGGCATGCTCTATCTAGTTTCGGTATTAATTACAAAATTTATCCCCAAATTAAACAAACACAGAACATATCTTTCTTCCCTGGTAATGTTATCTTACCCAATCCCAACATTTTGTTACAAATTTTAGCTATGCCATCAAATCTCATAGATCAAAATATTAAAATTGTTTGGGTTAACACTAAAGAAATAATAGACGAAATAAATGAAATAAATGTTGACGATTTAACTAAAATTTATACAAAATTTGTAGAAAGTCTCCCATATCCTTTGGAAAACGGTTACTATAAACGTCCATTAAAAAACGAACAATGGAATGACAATGAAAAGGGAATAAGCGCTCCTCCTTCTTCACGATTTATTAAAGTTATAAAAAAGGATGATTTTAATTCAGTGGATTTAAAAATCTTTGATATTAACAATATAATGAGTATTTATTATGCTCAGTTAATTAAATCTCAGCAACGGCTCTTACAAATAAGAAATAATCGATTGTCATACTGTGAACCATTATCGACACATAGGACTCATGATTATATAGCTATAGCAATTGCTCTTTCTGACTCCCTCGATGATCTTAAAGAATTACCGCCTCTCAATGGTCGATGTATCTTCACGATGCATAACATTCTTATTGTTAACAGACAAGGAAGAGCTATTTTTACTACAACTACTACCAAAAATCAATCCACTGAATGTATACAATTAAAACGAGCTCTTAAACCTAAAATATCCACCCAAACCAATACCAGTTCACCCAATGTATTACAACAGCTCAAAAATCCTGTTAGACCTATAGATATTCATCCCCCTTCTTTTATACATGAGACAAAATTTTCTTATCTGTCTCATATTGCAACTGAGAAACCTATGGTTAAAACGTATCAAAGTCATTTAACTTCAAATACTGATAATTTAAAACGGTATTTCAATACATTTAATGATGATCTAAATGTGGATGTGGTAAATAACATTAATGATGTTTCCATTCTCGATATTGCAATGGGAATGTACCCTAGTAAAATATTAGATATTAACTTGAAACCGGAAAAAAATTCAAATATTGATATTTCCACTGACGAATCCAATGGAGAATGTATGATTAGGATATTAGAAACAACCCCTCCTAATACTGCTTATTCATCTCATATAGGATTCATTTCCCTTACAAATATATGCAGTAATGAAAAATTAGTTTTAAAGAATATGGCAACATTTTTACCAAATATATTAGCTCGAGATACTGGCACAAACTTCATTTCTAAAAATTCTCTAGGGAATATTACCCATAATATAAATTTTTTGGCTGAAATGAAAGATCACAACGAGTTTATTGAGTCCATAAAACAACCAAATTAACAAAGTAAAATAAAATAAAAAAAATGACTTCAAAATCAACCTTGGATATTATTAATCTTAATGATGCCCTTAAAAATAAAAAATATAAAAAAGCTTTTCAAATTTATTTAGACTTTGAAAAATCTATTCTAAAAACACTCTTTGTAAATGAAATTAAAATTTTACCCGAAAATGAAAATAGTCCAGAGAGACTAAACCCATTTCCTTTGATAATATGTTCAACGCTGTTCAAATTAGCATTACAAGAAGATAAGAAAAATGATATGAAAGAATTTAAACCGAAAGAAAATCTTCAAAAATTAAATGAATTCTTTAAAAATACCGATAATATTGACCAAATAGTAGGTTCATCCCTCATTAACGATCTACTAACCAACCTTATACATTGTGCAATCAATGAACTTGAAAACGAAAATATGGATGAACCCAATCTCATGGACAGAATTTTTGGTGTATATAAATTATTTGAACAGTTTCTATTTGCCCTTGAACGTAGTCATCTTTATACACCATTTTCAATCAACACTCAATTGATTTACCTTTGTTTTCTGTTATGCAAACGCATGAATGAACTCATAAAAAGTTGTGTAAATATGAATACAATCTCTAATTCAAAAATAAATGAAATTCAAAACACATTTCAAAATAATGTAAACCAATTGGAAAACAATAATAAATTTTGTATACAACAGTTACATGAACATTATCAATGGCAACTAAAAAACTCTCAAGAAATTTATAAAAGCAACATTGAAGAAATTTACAGAAAAACAGAGGAAAGTAAAAATGAATTATGGAAAAGGGTTAACCTTTCAACTATTGACACTATACATGAACAAGAATTAATGTTAAATAACCAACTTGAATTAATAGAAAAAATCATATCCGAAATAAAAACGTATGGAATGAATGATGATGATGATGATGAATTAACACAAGATGACTAACGATCATTGAGTCCTAGGGTTACAAACCAATCGCTCTTTGACCATTCCAATGTCAGCTGAACACCATATTGTTGCTTCTCCAGCCGGGATTCTGCCTTAGAAGCTTTCAGGCATAATCCCACGAGTACTTACTTAATCAAACTTATAGAAATATAAAATAGATATTAATAGTACTACCATCATTAAGTTGAAATTTGTATCCATATAAGGGGACGGCATTGTCTACTTCTGATCATATTACTATTTTCTACCTTGTTTCTATTTATCAATGATAACTGATCGTTTTCAAGCATAATAATATAGTAGTCACTGTTTATACTTCTTTTGTTTTGTATAGTCGGAGTTGCTACTATCCCAAAGATTTCTCTTTCACAGAAACATATTAAGGATAAGAGAGCTGTGTCCCCATATGATGGGTACTGGTCTAATTTTCCTGGTGTGGATGAATCTGTTCCATTATTATGATTATAATTATTATTGGTTTTGCCGTTTAAGCCTTTAGAACGAATAAACATATCAATATCATTTATTTGATGAGGGGGTATATTGAAAGCCCCAAATTCTTTCACCACGTCATATATGGTATAAGGTTTGATAGATATGAGTCGACTGTATTGCTGTTTGACTATTCCATCATCATAATTTGTCTTATAACTCTTTCTTTTCCTTCCCAAAGCATTATAAACAGCCCAGTTATCTATCAGTATGGCTCTCATATCTGAATATTTAGGGTATTTATTGACAATATATTTATATGACTTACTAACACCATATTTATTTTTAGATAAAACACAGTCATAATACGTTAAAATATGTGTAAAATATTGACACATGTTCAATAAAGTTAAAACATTTTGAATATATGATCGTTTTCCTGCTGTCCATAAAATAAGAATATTGTGTTTGTTGGTGGCTTTCATATAATCTAACATCTCATATAAAAATGGCCGTGTATATACTGAGGGAAAACTATCTGACAAATTCAGTTGTAAATGTTGTTGTTCATCATATATGGCTAATGTATTATCGAAATCAAAAACAAGAAGAGCTGGTGCTCTTTTTTCCTCGTTAAGATATCGTACATATTTATAAAAAAACATATCTTGAGTAAAATCTTCAGTATCTAACATTTGTTTACTGTTAAAATAATTATTAATATTATCATCATTATTATTATTATTACTATTGTCATCATTGTTTATTGGTGACAATATATCAGTAGTAATTGTAGATGTTGCAGTGGATGTAGTTGTTGTTGTTGTTGTTGTTATTGTTGACGTAGTGTCACTAGTTGTAATAATTACATTAGTATCACTAGTTATATCAGAAGGAAAATATGATAAAAGTGGCTTTGTAGTCATATTCCACGACATTGTTTTCTTATTTTTTAAAAATTAATTAAATTGTTATTAAATTGTTTTTTTATTGGTCTTTGAAGGTAACAATTGGTAACATGGGATGCCCGAATAATGTGGAAGGAACATGTTTTATTACTTCTTCAATGAAATGTTTGTTAGAGTGTCGCATTTTCTCAGTGGGAAGTATATTTTTATCAAGTAAACATTTTAAATGAATCATGGCATGAACAATAATAACACAGACGTTAAGAGCTGACATTCCCATTCCATTTAGACTAGTGTTGAACATTTCTCCATTAGACATATTTACAAATGTATTATATAAAATACGATGGGAACCTAACACCTTATATCGTTTATCAGCTCCAGGCATAACCAAACTATAAGCATCTAGGCCACTTACAAGAGACCGATCATTATCCTTGTTTATATAATTTTTATCATCATCTGTTTTTGTTTTATATATGTTTATTAATTCATTTATTGAATAAAAAATATACACATTATTAGTAGTATTGTCCAAATAAAGATTAATATACTCACAATCTTGAGGATAGAGGAGTTTACCATTTTGATCTCTATCACCTTCTAACGCCAAATTCAAAATTTCCTTATTTACTTCTAATACATTTTCCTTATAGTCGATAAAATGATAATTTAGTGGGGGTGATCTTAAATTTTTTTGAATTTCAAACCAACCCTCAAACAAATATTGATCAGCAGCTCCAAACAAATTTTCAATTGTTCTAGACATAAGTTGCTGAGCCACATGTCCCATAAATCTAATCCAGTTATGATAAACTTTATTTATAATAAATTGAGCACTTTCATGTGTATAAATTAAAGCTGTTATTGGTTCAGCTTTAATGATGTTACTCTTACCTAAACACTCCTCAATATACTGTAAACGTCTTTCAACTCTAGCTATTCGCGTTCTTTCCTCTAAATCATAATCATCAATATAAACATCCCTATTAAAGTGATTTTTCTCGTTTTTAATGTGACCATCTCGGTTTACACGATATGCGTCACTAGAGGGTAAGAGTCCACCTGCTGTTTTGACAAATGGTATGCGGTATCGACGTTGTTGTTGTTGTTGTTGTTGAGATTTTCTTCGATTTTGTTCACTTTTTCTTTCACTAGTTGTTCTTGGTGTTGGTGTTGGTGTTGGTTTAGATTCTGTTGCTGTTGTTGTAGCTGTTTTGTTTTTTCTAATTTTATTATTAGATTCTTCATTTTCACTGGGACTGTAAATTCCTCCTTTTGATGGGAAATATGCCATTGAGACAAAATTTTCAATTTTTTCTTTTTCCTCTTTCTCTTTTTTTTAAAGAGGTTATTATTATTATTATTATTATTATTATTATTATTATTATTATTATTATTATTATTCATTTTTAACTATAAAGAAAACCTTAAGAGTGAAAATAATATCTAGGAATAAATTAAAATTCAAAAGGAGTCATATCATGTGATTATATTATTTTTAAAATTATTTCAGAACTACAACAGAAAGGTGTTCACCTGCTGAAACCTCATGCGTGTACTGAGGTAAGTACAATTCAACCCTTCCTCTTTCTCCTAGCATCAGGTCAGCACAGGTGGTGGTGTAAGAGCAGTATGATTGAAGTTGGTCTTTGGAGCGCCGCTACTCTGTGATAACTCAAGGAGGTGACAGTCTTTACTGAGCCTCCATTCTCCACCTCGAGAGTGCTGGTCTTTGCCTCGGGAGTGCTGGTCTTTGCCTCGGGAGTGCTGGTCTTTACTGCGCCTCCATTCTCCGCCTCGGGAGTGCTGGTCTTTGCCTCGGGAGTGCTGGTCTTTACTGCGCCTCCATTCTCCGCCTCGGGAGTGCTGGTCTTTACTGCGCCTCCATTCTCCGCCTCGGGAGTGCTGGTCTTTGCTGCGTCTGCTGCGCTGTCGCTCTATGCCTCGGGAGTGTTGGTCTTTACTGCGCCTGCTGCGCTGTCGCTCTGTGCCTCGGGAGTGTTGGTCTTTGCTGCGCCTGCTGCGCTGTCGCTCTGTGCCTCGGGAGTGTTGTCGCTCTGTGCCTCGGGAGTGTTGGTCTTTGCTGCGCCTGCTGCGCTGTCGCTCTGTGCCTCGGGAGTGTTGTCGCTTTGTGCCTCGGGAGTGTTGGTCTTTGCTGCGCTGTCGCTCTGTGCCTCGAGAGTGTTGGTCTTTGCTACGCCGATGTTCTGTGCCTCGGGAGTGCTGGTCTTTGCTGCGCCTACTGCACCTGCACCGGCGCTCTGTGCCTCGGGAGTGTTGGTCCTTGCTGTCCCCCTCGAATTGTAATCTCATATCAAATCGTACCACATTTACCTTATAAGATGACAAAAAAATAAAAATCACAATCTTATGACAAATCACAATCTTATGAAAATTTGTAATGAGGAGTCTCAGATGATGATATAGATTTTTTTTTTTTTTTTTTTTTTTTTTTTTTTTTTTTTTTTTACCTCATCCATGACTAGAGGTTCCTGTTCCCCCATTTGTAGAAAAGTTTCTATTCCAGCACTGAAACTCTGAGTGTCCATAAAGATTAATGATATCTGTTGAAATGAAAAACTATATGTTTTAATAATACTTTTTACACTTTTACAATATATAGTATATATATACGAACTCCAAGCGAGGTCTCTTCCCTTCACAGTGGAGAACTAATATAAGGAATATAAGGTTGAGGGTTGTCTTATATATCATACATGGCCATGTAGCCAATAATTTTCAATTTTATAATTTTCTTCTATCTGACTTTGGGGAAGTTCAAGTTATTGTGGATGAGGAAAAAGAGAGAGAATGAGAGAGAGAGAGAGAGAGAGATAGAGAGAAAGAGAGAAGAGAGAGAGAGAGAGAGAGAGAGAGAGAGAGAGAGAGAGAGAGAGAGAGAGAGAGAGAGAGAGAGAGAGAGAGAGAGAGAGAGAGAGAGAGAGAGAGAGAGAGAGAGAGAGAGAGAGAGAGAGAGAGAGAGAGAGAGAGAGAGAGAGAGAGAGAGAGAGAGAGAGAGAGAGAGAGAGAGAGAGAGAGAGAGAGAGAGAGAGAGAGAGAGAGAGAGAGAGAGAGAGAGAGAGAGAGAGAGAGAGAGAGAGAGAGAGAGAGAGAGAGAGAGAGAGAGAGAGAGAGAGAGAGAGAGAGAGAGAGAGAGAGAGAGAGAGAGAGAGAGAGAGAGAGAGAGAGAGAGAGAGAGAGAGAGAGAGAGAGAGAGAGAGAGAGAGAGAGAGAGAGAGAGAGAGAGAGAGAGAGAGAGAGAGAGAGAGAGAGAGAGAGAGAGAGAGAGAGAGAGAGAGAGAGAGAGAGAGAGAGAGAGAGAGAGAGAGAGAGAGAGAGAGAGAGAGAGAGAGAGAGAGAGAGAGAGAGAGAGAGAGAGAGAGAGAGAGAGAGAGAGAGAGAGAGAGAGAGAGAGAGAGAGAGAGAGAGAGAGAGAGAGAGAGAGAGAGAGAGAGAGAGAGAGAGAGAGAGAGAGAGAGAGAGAGAGAGAGAGAGAGAGAGAGAGAGAGAGAGAGAGAGAGAGAGAGAGAGAGAGAGAGAGAGAGAGAGAGAGAGAGAGAGAGAGAGAGAGAGAGAGAGAGAGAGAGAGAGAGAGAGAGAGAGAGAGAGAGAGAGAGAGAGAGAGAGAGAGAGAGAGAGAGAGAGAGAGAGAGAGAGAGAGAGAGAGAGAGAGAGAGAGAGAGAGAGAGAGAGAGAGAGAGAGAGAGAGAGAGAGAGAGAGAGAGAGAGAGAGAGAGAGAGAGAGAGAGAGAGAGAGAGAGAGAGAGAGAGAGAGAGAGAGAGAGAGAGAGAGAGAGAGAGAGAGAGAGAGAGAGAGAGAGAGAGAGAGAGAGAGAGAGAGAGAGAGAGAGAGAGAGAGAGAGAGAGAGAGAGAGAGAGAGAGAGAGAGAGAGAGAGAGAGAGAGAGAGAGAGAGAGAGAGAGAGAGAGAGAGAGAGAGAGAGAGAGAGAGAGAGAGAGAGAGAGAGAGAGAGAGAGAGAGAGAGAGAGAGAGAGAGGCTTTATACACCTGCAGGGACAATGATATCTAAACCAGCAACGTATCACCTTCTTCTGCTGGAAATTCTTCACATATTTTTATCCATCCACCAGCCATCGTCACAAATGGTGCCACTATTTCACTGGCATATTTGCTCATAAATGTTACTATTTTTTCGCTCAAGTCCTCCATATTTTTGTCTTTGCAATACAAAGCCATCTGTCCACCAAAAGCATATAGTGCAATTATCCTGCCCCAAGTAATAGCCATCTTTTCACCTTCAAATAGTTCATTGAAAACTTCAACAAATGTCACATATCCAGTGTCATGAGTAATGTCCAATTTTTTAAATATTCCCTTAAATTGTTTTTCGTGACTGTGCACCATCGTCTTGATACATCTGAGGAGTGTTTCTTCAACTTTATCATTAGTTGTCGCCTTTGTCTTCTCCATCAGTGAAAACACAATATACTTGGCTAAACTCTCCGCCTTATTCTCCACGCTCTCTCCTTTCAGTGAAACTTCGGCAATATTAGCTTCATTCTGGTTACATCTTTCTACATTAGGCTCCTGTGTGTGATTACCTCTAATCATGGACAATGATAGTGGTCGTCACCCTCCACCAAAATCATATACAATAAGTTAGGATATAGCTTCTCTCTCTATATATATATAATACATTTACCCCCCCCCCAAAAAAAAAAGAGTGTCAAATTGTTTTCCATAAATTACAACATAAACAAATAATGATTACCCGAAAAATAGTGTACCTGTCTATAAATAAAAAATAATAATGATATATATTTGTTTGATAGCTATATAAAGGAGTAGTATGGGAAAGGAGATTAACACAAGTTCCTGCCTACCCCTGAGTCTCCTTAGTCTTTCCAAATAAGTAATTAAAAATGGTAAATTACGAAAATAACACTTTAGTGTTAACGGAACAGAGTACATTCTCAGTAGAAGTTAGTGAAAATGTAATAAATGATAATAATGATGAATATTTTATTATTATCTTACTTTATTCATTAACTTCTTTTTTTTTGTTACTGATAATATATTATGTATATTTGATGTCATATGATTGGTGTATTCAAAAATATAATGAATATTTAGAGAATAATTATAAGAAAAAAAAGGAGTATGCATATCAACAGACTATATAATAACATTATATAATGTTTCCTCATCAGTGTACTGTTTGTTACTTACTATAATCATTTAATATGGATCTAATTAATACATATCAACAGCTATTATCAAATATTGTATTTTCTCCTTTAAATGGATATAAAAAAAAGAAACAGAGTTCACAGACTCTAGCTCCAGTCCCCCATTTTGGTTCATACAAAAAATCATGTAGAAAATCATGATTTCATGTAGAAAATCATGATTTCTAAATCTTCAAAACCTAATTTCTAGCATCTAATTATTACTAACACCCAAGAGGTCATGTCCTCTGCCTTCATTAACCATTAATAAAAAGTCTACGGTTTACGAACTCCACAGTAATTATTCTTTACATCCTTTCTGGTCTTATAATTATATAAATTTACACCAGTTAGTTTCTTTAATAATTTCTTCTTCTTCTTCAGGTGTCAAATCGTTAGTTATATGAAATATTTCTCTGATTTCTTCTGCTGTCAATTTTTTAATAATATTGGCAAACATTTTGATTCCTTTATCAGTTAGATCTTTAATATTTAAGTAATCAGCTGCCAAAATTATTGGCAACAATGTATCTTGTTCAAAAAAATCAAAATCCCATTTTGAAAATGACATTATAGAACTATCATTATTATTGTGATGGTAACCACACCATTCAATTATTTTTTTTTAAATAATAGTGTTTACATTTGGAAGAGGAATAGCTTCATCATTGGTATCATCACTCAAATCATTTAAAATGGTTTTTATAACACCACTCTGTCTGATAATATCATATTCTACTTCAAAAATATCACCATCACTACTTTGCAGTTTTATGATTGAATAAGGAGGAGGAGGAGGAGGAGGAGGATGTGGTAGAGAGGAATAAGAACTTGTTGCCATTATTTATTTCAGACTTTCTTGACTCAGTTGTAGAAGAGAAATACCCCAAATGAGGGATTTCATAAAATCTGAGGGTTGAAATGAATCGTGTTGTAGTTCTTGGTTGATCGGTAAATGCTTTGAGTTAAAGACTGCAATAGAAAATGTATTTTCATTAAGATGAGACTTGGGAAAATATTGAATGATATAATGAGAACCGAGAAGTTTTAAACTTGCTTCTTTATCATTAAGATATTTTTTACTTTTATTTACTAATTGATGTGGATCCCACTTACCCTTTAGATTTTTAGATTGAAGCTGAGAAGAAGGTATCACCAATATGGGTTCTAAGAGCAAAAAGAGAATAGATGACCAATGATAAGCTACTACTAAACCACTGTCAGCAAGACTGAAGATACTAATAGGGTGGGGTAAATTAAAAACAGGAGGTATTTTAGGTTTTAGCATTGTAGTTGCAATCCAACCTGGATTGGTAACAATTTCAGAAAAATTAGAAATCGAGGTTGGAATAACCCAAGTGCATGGCAAATCACTGGTGAAAAATGAGAAAGATACTAACCCTTTCTTTTTTTTCAAAATATCATAACCTAAGAGCAAGAGTCCTGGTAATTGGCGTAGTCGGCATCTTCCTGCTATATATTCATTATGATTATGGTTTTTATCATTAGAGAGTGAATTATATATTTGGCTACAATATTTGAGAAACATGGTAACAATTTGATAAAATCCTTTATTGTCATGTAGTGGAAGGTAATAATATTCATCAAATTTTGAATTATTCTCTGAGGAATTATTAATACTCCACGACCAACTTTCATAGGAAAAAGGCATATAACTGAAAGCACATTCTTTTAAGGAATTAACTTCTTTTTGACATATAAACATTCTCTATTTTTTTAATATTTTTTTTATATTTCTGATCTTTAGGTAACAAAATAACAAATAAAACAGCTATATATTTTATTATGTTATATTTATAACAATTACAAAATTGACTAAAAATATTGACTAAAAATAGAACATATAACTAACTACATACATAATGAATCAAGTAACCCTAAACAAAACCATGAACACTCTGACATTGTTTGTTTTTTAATATCTTTAACTATTTTCAAAATAATTATTTTTTCTTCTTCTGTATAATTAGCAAGTGTTTTTTTAGAGAACTTGGCTAAATTTCTAAGGGAAACAACATTTATTTGACCATTATATTTATGGTTACATTTATATACCATCTCATTTAGTAAACTCATATAAAGCCAAGAATTAGACATTTCTTGTTTAATACCATTTACAATTTGAGGATAATACTTAATCTCTTTTTTGTGGTCGTTTATAAATTGAAAACTGGATGCATGCCAAGACATTTTATGTAGATTCTGTAGTGTGTAAGCTAAAGATGCTACAAGTGATAATTTATTTAATTCATATGCACCAATAATATTGGGGTGTAAGAAAAAATAATCTAGTTCGTTACTCATCTTTTGATAAATTTCTTGGCATAGATGTCGTTGGTAACTTATCATTTCAAAATGTATTTGAATTTTGACTTTATTCCATAAAAAATGGGTAAATTCCTCAACCTTAATATAAACTTTTTTATCCGTTTCAATTGTTTGGTCTTTTATACGAGGAATAAATTTTAAATCAGTATTATTTATATATTTTTCTTTAATGGCTTTTGTTAACAACAAATCTTCAATTTCTTTTTGGACATAAGTTGGAATAAGTGGGGTAGCACATAACTCCCATACCATATCTCTAATACACATATCAAAATTGATCATTGAAGAATATTTGTTCATAAATCTATCCTTTAATTCTGGTGTAAGAAACATAGAAGTAAAATTATCTATTTCAGAATTAGGTATTATTTCATATATTTCAACCATTTTTGTTACTTATTCTTCAGCTCCTCTTTGTGTTAATGGTTCATATACATACTTCTTTTATACTATATACTACTACCCATCTAATAATGTAAATATACTACTACCCATCTAATAATGTAAATCTCTATGACTTTCAAAATATCCAATTTCTCATATAAATTAATTATCCCATATAATATTTAGGATCTTAATTCTTTTTTCTCTTGTTCCAAAATATACAATTTCTCATTTATATTATTCAATAACGTATTTATTTTCTTAATGTTTTGTTCTCTATTACTTTCCATAACAATATCCAATCTTTCATTTATAAAATTCAACCTGTTATTTAGGATATTAATTCTTCCGTCTACAATAGCAAATTGTCTTGATATAACTTTATCATGTAAACAACAACACCCAATATATTTTTCTTTTACTTGGATATTTTTGGGATTAATCTTTTCTATAAAATTTCCAGATTTTGGTTTAGCTTCTTCATTTACCTCTTGATTTTGTTCTTCTTTAGAAAACGTCCGTTTTCGCTTCTTCCCACCTTCTTGGGACGTCTGTCGGTCTTCAATGGGGCCTCCTGTCCTTTTTAAGTTGGTTACACTTTTCCGGGGCTCTAGATTTTGTTCTTTAGAAGACTTCTTCCCATCTTCTTGGGACGTCTGTCGGTCTTCAATGGGGCCTCCTGTCCTTCTTAAGTTGGTTACACTTTTCCGGGGCTCTAGATTTTGTTCTTTAGAAGACTTCTTCCCGTCTTCTTGGGACGTCTGTCGGTCTTCAATGGGGCCTCCTGTCCTTCTTAAGTTGGTTACACTTTTCCGGGGCTCTAGATTTTGTTCTTTAGAAGACTTCTTCCCGTCTTCTTGGGACGTCTGTCGGTCTTCAATGGGGCCTCCTGTCCTTCTTAAGTTGGTTACACTTTTCCGGGGCTCTAGATTTTGTTCTTTAGAAGACTTCTTCCTCGTCTTCTTGGGCCGTCTGTCGGTCTTCAATGGGGCCTCCTGTCCTTCTTAAGTTGGTTACACTTTTCCGGGGCTCTAGATTTTGTACTTTAGAAGACTTCTTCCTGTCTTCTTGGGCCGTCTGTCGGTCTTCAATGGGGCCTCCTGTCCTTCTTAAGTTGGTTACACTTTTCCGGGGCTCTAGATTTTGTACTTTAGAAGACTTCTTCCTGTCTTCTTGGGCCGTCTGTCGGTCTTCAATGGGGCCTCCTGTCCTTCTTAAGTTGGTTACACTTTTCCGGGGCTCTAGATTTTGTTCTTTAGAAGACTTCTTCAAAACAAAGTTTTTTTTTTTTAAATTTGTCCATTTTCACATGTTTCTTCTGGAGGTGGTTATTATTTCATTCACCCGATGATTCTGGAAATGAAGCATTAATTTAATAATATAATTTATATATTTTTATCTCAACTATTATATAAGAACTTACAAAAGCTTATTTTTTATACAATATTATGGGTCTTCATTTCTTCAACAAATGTTTAACTAATACCAAGATAATGTTAACTGTTCAAAATGACAAAGAGCTAAATCAATATTTAAAGAAATTCTTTCCTTCAGGTCTTAGCCATTTAAAATATATTGGGATTGATGGTTCAGTTTTTTTCCATGCACATACCATAAAAGGGAAACAAGTTGGAACAATTGATATCAATGCTACAGCCCAAAAAGTATGTAATATAATTTGTGCCTATTGTGATATTCTCATGAATTTACTAAGTAACAATAACACCGATGATGATGATGATCATAATACTAATACTAATACTAATACTAATACTAATAATAAGGGAAGAACTTGTAATAATATGATAATACACTTTGTTATGGATGGAAAGTCTCTCTTTACAAAAAATCGTAGCAATCAACAAAAATCTGACCCCTTTTCCATTCTTTCTCCCCATGAAAAATTATCCTTAGAAAAATGTACAATTGCAATGATAAAAAAAAAATGGACATTCAACATCCTAATATCATATTTCTATTATCAACTGAATCATTACCTTTTGATCAACGAAATGAGGGTGAAATAACTCTATTTCGTTTTATTAATAAAATTTTAAATAAAAATTCCCGTTACATAATTATAAGTAATGACTCTGATATATCAGCAATGTACATTCTTCGAGAGGATGATCGTGTTATGTTGGTTATCCCACCATATAATGGACAATCATGCATTGGATTAAACAATTATAATCATATTATGGTTAAATTAAATATAAATTCTCAACAACTATTTAGTTTAACAGTATTGTATTTTATATTTTTTGGAAGTGACTATAATTTAGGTCTCATATCTTGTTGGACAATCAGTAAACATGACATTTTAAAAAACGCCATTTTACATGAAGAAACAAATCTTGTTTCAATATTTTAATCAAATGAAAAGATGTCGTTCAACTAAAAATGAAGCAATCATATGGCAGGAGTGGGGGGATTCTGTAACATACCAAGACTATTTATTTCTTTTTAAATTAATTGTATATGAAGCAGTTCATAGTGCCCGATATTATAAATCATTAGGGAAAAGTAATCCATCATTATTAAATTTATATTCAAATAATCACATAAAAGTTTTAACTAAAACTATAAAATTAATTAAATAATAAGTAATTATTTATTACCTGTTAAAAACCTTAAGACAATTATTGTATTGAGTAGTAATATTTGTTCCAAATTCATCCTGAGGATTGAAATTCACATATATTCTAGGCTTTATTACAATGGGTTGTCTATGCCGATTAATTATATGGGCATGTCTCTTTTCGCGACTTACATTTTTATAGTAACTGGGTAAAATATCTTGAAGTTTACAAAAATTTAACTGGGATAGGTTGGTCGTATGAGAGAGAGAGTATTTTAATTGGGAATTATGAACAATAGCAGTTTTAAATAAACGTTTGGCTTCCATCCAATCAGATAAATTTGTAAATGTCCATAATATGATCTTGATTTTATCTTTAGCTTTAGGAACACATTTCCATTCATTACACCATACATC
The DNA here is from genome assembly GCF_040958095.1 of Procambarus clarkii. Lineage (NCBI taxonomy): Eukaryota > Metazoa > Arthropoda > Malacostraca > Decapoda > Cambaridae > Procambarus > Procambarus clarkii. Next base: position 36,151,624 of record NC_091175.1, read on the forward strand.
GTTAATCATTAGATTTGTTATTATATAATGCAAAATATCAATAATTAATCTTTCATTACACACAATGAAAACTGGACGTTGAATTATGGAAAAAACATTGTGTTCAGTAGCAATGGTTTTAGCAGCAAACAATAGGCATTCAATCACCTCATAACCAGCAATATAACCTGGCAAAGAGTACTGGTTGGAACATTTTTCTATAATTTTTTTATCATTCGAATTATATATGGCAAGTTTTACAATTCGACAATAATTTCCAGTTTTCTTGTTATGCAGACTCATACCAACTCCCTTGTTAGATATGTAGAATATGCTTTCCTGATCATCTACAGGGATATTTACATTTGTCTCATGTAATGAATATTCAACATATATATACATATCATGGGCCATAAATGGAAGTTTAATTTTTTGTCTTTTCAATACATCTGCCATTTTAGGAAGATTGTGGTGGTGGGGAGGATTGGGATGTTTGCTGCTGTGGTGATGACTGAGAGGTGAATGGTAATTGGGTATTGGGAGATTGTGGTATATAAGGATTTTGATGAGTATGGGTGGGGTTGACAGTGGGAGGGGGAGGGGGAGGAGGAGAAGGATGAGGAGGAGGAGAAGAGGTAACAACACTTGTTAGAGGAGGATGGGAATGATAATAACAGTAAGGAGAAGTGGGGGTATATTGACACTGACATTGATAATAAGAACTAGGGAATTGTTGATGGGGTGAATAATGGAATGAAGAGTGTGTATGTAGGGGCAGTTGGGTTGGTGGTGGTGGAGGTGGTTGTGCATATATTATGGGTGGGATTGTTTGTGCAGAATTTGTAAGATTTTTTAGTTTTTCATCAAATAATTTACTGATTTCTTCAGCCCTCTTTGTTGATTCTTTTAAATGAGCTTCTTCATTTAGATGCTGACAATTTTTAATGTAATCGTCAATTATATTTAAAATTACATCGTTTCTCAATATTTTTGGTCCACTCTAAAGCTGGTCTGGCAGGGAAAACAGGAAGACTAATCAATAGTTGTGTCAAAGAATTAATAAGAGATTCTAGAGTTTCTTTGGTAACATAATTTAATGTATCATTATCTGTGAGAATGGGTAAATTTCCCGGAATTAACGTAGTATTTAAAAATTTTGTAATGTCATCAGTAGAATTGATAGGAAACTGTAAAGGGTTAGTAATCATATCATTCCCAACAACTTTAAAATTTATTAGATTATTAGAAGAACTATTCATGTTTTAGCATAAGATTTTTTAATATGATAAATAATATAAAAGGTATTTATTAAGACTATAAGTTATAATTATTCCAGCTGTCCTGAACTGAGCTCGGACTGGGGTATCTCATAATCATGGCAGATGATACTAAATCCACCCTTATTACATCTCCAATTGAATTAATAGACAGACTAGGAAAAGAAATTATTTATTATGCTGACAAATGTTTTTTGGACATACCCCAAGTTAAGATTTACAGTTTGTGTATGGGTTCCAATTGTGTGCAACTTAAGTATGATATTCGTCTAACTGCAAATGCGGTATCCCCTAGCTGGATATATGATCCAATGGAGCATGAGGATGAGGAATATGGTCATTTGGAATCTGAATTTCGCAATGCCCATATTATACTTCTTTGTAATCTAAGTGAATCAATACTAAATTCTATTTTGACAGGTTCTCTTACATTGAAAGATGTTAGAAAAACATTGCTTATATATAAGTTTGATGAGACTTTGTTGGATTTTGATGTTAGCCACATGGATGAAATAATTAAGGAACATCCCATTTCCTATAATCGAATTCCATATACCTATTTGGATTACTCATTCAATGGAACATCAATAAAAGAGGTTTGGGGAATACAAAACTCCCCTGAAAATATTTCTAAAGACCACCACCATAGAGAGTCATTGGTTTTGGATAAATACAAAACTATTGTCAGTTTGTTTAATAAACACGAAAACCGAGAGGGCACTTTGACAGTTATTACTGGTTTAATGGCCTCAGGAAAATCGTCTCGACTTTTGCAACTTACTGAAACACATTGCAGAGAAAATAAAAATAAAACCATTTTGATTTTGCCTAGATGTGTACAATTAAAACAAATAAAATGTCGATCAATAATTCCGACTGAAATCCAAATCCGGAGTGAAACTTACTTAGATTATAAAGACTATATTCTTCACTTTGATACTATTTTTATCGACGATGCTCATTTGTTTTATCCAGAAAATTTAACTGAATTTGTTCATGTATGTCAAGGTTGTGGAATCGATGTGATAATTGCAGGACTGAGTGTATCATCATTTAGAAATGATACATTTAAAGGTTTTGTTTTTTTAATGTCTCAGGCTAATAAAATAGAATTACAAACAACATCCTGCACTCTATGTAATTATCGTACAGCCAAGATATCATTTCGGTTTAATTGGCGTAAACCAAGTAATTTTGTGGGTGATCATCGTAAGTATTTAAGTGTGTGTTCTCCTTGTATGATTGAATTAGCACCATACTTTCTATGTCTTGGAAAAAGTAATTTTGACCAAAGTGATTTGGATAAAATGTGTGGTACTATTTTATAATTATTTATATATATTTCTAATATATATACAGTTTGAAAATTGTTATTATCAAATGACACATCCCAACATTAAAGAATTTATTAACCGGGTTAAAACAGATGGACATATATATATATATAAAAACAAAATAATTAAAATTAAGCATAAAAATGAACTCACTGTAGATCTTAAATATGATAAAGAAAATGGAATTTTTCTGGATGATGACGGTATAGTCTATTTCCCAGAAGTAAACAATGAAAATATTAATTCACAAATAATTAGAGTAAAAAGTAATCAGGTTCCATTATTTAGCCACCGTCCACAATTTATTTCACAAAAGAGAAAGAATGAAGATAATACTGAAATTCCTCCGAAAAGGCAGGAATCTTTATAATAAAGCTGATTATAACTGAAATAGTTTATCCGGATTCCATCTTTCGATATTAAATTTATCACACTCCAAATTTTGAAAAAAATAAAGTCCATTTTCCCCTTCAACTATTTTTGTTGATATTGTAAACAACATTTGGTTGTACATGTCGCTAATATATTGACCTCTAAATTTTACAATAAACATTATATGGCATAAACTATTGTAAATGTTTTTGTTGAGGGACAGAATAGGACTATTTATCAGAATGTTAATTTTATCTTGACTCTTACAAATATACTTAAATGTTTGTATATTTTTGTTTTGAAACATTTTAAAAAAATTCACATCATCTCTAGTTACTACTTTTAAAGATATAACACTAAAAATGTTATAAATATTGTAAAAATAATACATAGAAATACAATAAAGACTTAAAACATAAATGAAATATTTTAAAATAACGTTATTAATATTACTACTATTATCAACCAACATTTTCATTACATTTACAAAATATAATTTAATTATATTATCCTCTTCAAACATGAGGTAGCTATTTACAATCTTATTAAATCTCTTACTACTGAAGTTATTGATTTCTAAAAGATTATTAACATCAACATCATTTAGACTGATACTACTACTGATGCTACTACTGATGCTACTATCACTATTATTAGATTCTTCCTGGTTTATAGGTCGAAATACTTCATTAACATATATAGAAAGGGGAGGTGGCGTTGTTGGCTGTTTGTCATCTGATTGTCTTTCCATTTCTTCAATGTACTTTATTAATTCGTAGTCACAGGGGTATGTTTCCTGGCACGTGAGTCGATCTATAGTCACAGGGATATATTTATATTCCCTGGCCTGTGGGTATAGTAGTCACAGGGGAATTTTTGGGATTCCCTGGCGACGCAGTTATCGTAGTCAAGAGGGGTAGTGGGGCTGGGTGTTGGACCATGCACAGCGTGTGGCTCTAAGGAGATCAATGTGTTAAAGGTCAAATCAAGTCGAGAGAGAGAGAGAGAGAGAGAGATTAAGTATTAACCACATACGTAATATATAATATACCTGGATGAGCAATAGGTTGCCGGGGGTCAATTAAATCATGATAATCAGGTGGAACCACATTAGGTATAACCTCACCTGGGTTCCTAAATTGTCCACGTGTATCTAGTCGAACTATATGACCTGGTTGAGTGAGCATAGTTAAACCAAAATACCACCCCTCAGTTACTCCCAAGGGATTAAGGGTAGTAAGTTCATGCCAAATACTCTCTGAGTAATAGCTGAATACAATTGGATGGCCCCAAATAGCATTAGATAGTCGACGATCGTCAGTCGTCTCATAAAAATGCTTGTCTTCATATCCAGGACTAACCGCTAATCGATAGATATATAGGGGATAAGTTTCTTGCCGGCGCCTATAATGATTAATCAATTTTGTCTTATGAACCACAGGCCAGTCATCTCCTCGTTCATCATGTCTCAAACGCCATAGTTTTTGGTGTGGATCAGCTTTAATGTGACGATTCATCCAATCACAGGCATTTACCTTTGCTATTGCCGGTTGATCTATAATAAATTCAACATCACTTTTTAATGTTGATTTGGCTTTAGACATCAGGGGTTGGAAAAGGGGTTCGAGTTCATAGTAAGTGTGCATTTGTAAAGGTTTGCCACCATTCTCTAGTGTATAGTAAGCCAAATCAACTCGATGAGGGTCCATTGTGTTATGACCAATTTTCACACAGGCATTACTAATCAAATTTTTTTCACGAAACAGGCCAACTAATGAAGGAATTAAAACCTCAACGTAACCACTGAAATAGTCACATGAGCAACCATATCCTTCTACATATTTATTAATTTCATTGTAATTATTTTCATTTAACGCGTCGTACACGCAAGGTGCCTTGGTATCAGATGGAACATTTGTTCTATATAAAGCGTTAGTAGTCGTGGTGGTGGTGGTTATGTCTAGAGAGGAAGAATTATTATTAAGGTGAACATGGATACAAGAAGGTTCCATTCCTTCTATATTCGGTACTGTTTCAGGAATAGAACATTCTACACATATGCCTTCTTTGACTGGATTAAATTTAGATATGTCTACAATATTCAGATCATGAATCCATCCAACTTTTTTGCATCCATTATCTATAGTAAGTTTGGACGTGGATTGATCACAATGTTTTCCACTAAATAATCCATGAGTTGTACATTCACACGTGAAATTGTAATCTTGCCATATTAATTTACCTAATGTGGTTGAACATACTGGAACTGTAGGTATTTTTAGGGGATTAGTAGGAGATATTTCAAACCAATATCCATCCTGCCAGGAGGCACTAGCTGGTAATATTTCATTACCTTCTTTAGAATATAAAGGATAAGGTAAAAATATACAACACTGATTTAGTTTCATACCTTCCCACACTTTACAGGCTTGATGATGATTGTCATCCTGATGATGTCCATATGTTGATAAAATTAATAATGGATTATTATCTAATGCATCATCATCGCTTTCAGCCTGATCAATATACCATTCTAATGACGATATATTTTTTTGTCTTGTTATACCATAGTGAAATAACTTTCTTTTTCTTTGTATCGCCTCACCTCCTATAATTATTGTACATATAAATAAGTAAATTATTATAAGAAAATAAATAATAGTAATCATTTTTATTTATTTCCTTTCATTGTCATATAATGTTCACGTGGTGAATCATAAATAGAATTCTCATTCATATATATAGTGGCTGAAGGCAGAGGATAAAAAGAAGGTGAAGAAGAAAAAGAAGAGGAAAAAGAAGAAGAAGGAGGGGGAGGAGGAGGATAGGGGGGAAGATTAGGGGGTAAAGGAGGATAGGGGGGAAGATTAGGGGGTAATGAAAAGGATGACATTATTAATGGGGTGGATTCTGGTTGTGTATTACTACTAGTTGTTAAAGTCATAGTGTTAACTGGAGTTGTAGTTGTAGTTAGTAGTAGTAGTAGTAGTAGTAGTAGTAGTAGTAGTAGTAGCAGCATTACAATAGTGTTTATAACAATAATGACATAAACATATTGAAAAATTATATATATAATTAATATGGATATAAGGCATATACATAAAATAATAAAATATTGATTTATTATTGACAAATAATACACATCGATTAAATGCATGTGTGTATTGGGATTATTATTGTTCTCAATTATTTTTTTCAGGAAATTAGTAGATTGATGTGTATTTATTAGTATCTTATTTAGATGTGAAAATACCGTATTATAATTATAAAATAATCTTAATCCATCAGATGATGTTTCTGAAAAATTTGAAAAGGCATAGCATGCTCTATTCAATTCTAATAAACTAACACCCGGATATAATATATGTTGTTGATATAAGCGATGACTAATATTACCACCACATAATATGTTTAATTTTAAGATATTATTAATAGAATAAATCCAAATTCCAGGTACAATAGGTATAAATATAGGATTGAATTTTTGTGTTAATTTATAATTACATAATTCTAAAATAGCCTCATCAGATTGATTAAAAGCAGCACTAATACAATTGTGAGATTTGTGTGAATTTAAATTAAAATATGAAAAACTAATGATGACTAAGGTACTATTAATAACATCAAAGTTTTCCTTTGACATTACCATATACCAATATTCACTTTCAATTTGTAATACCATTAAGTACTTGTTATCTTCAACTTCTAAAGATGCACTCCATTTTTCGTTAACATTTGTATAAACTGGTATTACTGAATACAAAAATCCATGATTAGGTGGATTATTGGTGGTAACTATGGGAAAATAAACTACTAATATAAACCTGTTATCAGTATAATATACTGACACCCGGCAGAGTTTATAATAAATTGACATTAAATCATCAATTGATGAATCATTAAAGATCAACTTTTTTTCGATTTCGAATCTGAATTAAGTCCTTTTCAAATGGTAAACGATTGAAAATATATCTTGAGAGTATTCCTGTAGAATACATTAAATCTAATTCTACTTCTGTGTGTTCAATGTCTGATATAATTGTATTTATGGTACTATGTATAAAACTGATATATACACACAATTCTCTACGATTTAATTCTGTTTGGTTAATTGAATTTAACATTTCAATTGTTTCCTTGAAAAAAATAATTTGTTCAGAAATAATTTCTTTATGTGGATATTTCCATACAAAATGATCATTGGATATTATTGTATCAGAATTTTTTAAAAATTTATATTTTTTTATAAGTTCTTGTTGTCGATTAATAATTCGAATAAGTTTATAAATTCCATTAAATGTTTCAAAAGGACATTTTTGCTTACAACTATTCAAAAGAGTTAAAAATTGATTGAAAATGTTTTCATAAATTGTAAAGTTGAAACTATAGAACAATCTTTCCTGTGAATCTACTAACAGTGTTTTATACTGGCGGGCAAAAACAACACCAGGTTTGATAATAACTTCAAGTTCATTACTATCCACACTCCCTGATGCTATTAAAATTATTATGAATGTTAACATTTTTTTAAACATAATTTTAAGTTTTTTTTTACATAAAAAAATGGATACGAATTTTAACTGGCATAAAAAACCATCAAATGTTTTTGTAGCCTCTCCACCTAGTTCACAAATCGTATTTCAGTATAAAGACGAAGATGATGTCCATAAAAAAACATGTACACTTTCAATTAAAGAAATACTCAACACTCCTGGAGGGGATGTAATTATAACTTGGGCCAATCGTAAATACATTAGTGACCTATTCAAACTAAAATTAAATTCATTAACTTCTTTGGAATCAACTTTTACGGAGCACAAACAAAAGGAAGAAGATACACGTATTGTGGGATGTCTTCCAGTGGTTCTTCTAGATATATCTACAACAGAAAATAATCTTATTCTAGATCCCCGTAGATTAACTAATTGGTTTATTCAAATCATAAGTCGAGTGATCCCCATTGAAACTATCCTTCCACCAGAATTGGTCAGGGAAGTTAACATGACGTTTTATATACGTGATACTAACATTTTTCTTCCTAGACATGGTGTGATGACTAACATTCCAGATCTTATATTTTCCGCTCTCAATACACTGGAAACTGAAAATATATGGGAATTAGGCGATAATGGAGAAAAATTAAGCCATGAATTGCTATCAATATCATGTATATTTAAACTCTTGATTCCCAAATTACAAAGTATATTTATTTCTTCACACAGAAAAAGAAATATTTCTGGTAAGATAAAAAGTGGAAAATTCAAAATGTCTCCTGAATTCCAAAAAATACTTCATGAAAATAATTTATTAAATAAAATTGAAAAGTGGTCAGAAAATTCTCTTAAATTTATATCTGACAAACTTCGTGAATATTCCGTATTTTTTCTAAATAAACTGGGCGATGTAAATGATACAAATATATGGGCAGTTAAAGAATTTATAAATGTTGCTCAAAAATCTGAAACCATCCCAATCTATTTTAATGAAAATATTACTTTCCGCATTATGATTCATGCCATTGGTGAAATATTTCATTCTCTCTTTACAGATATATTGCCAAACGAGTCAATGGAATCAGCAATTCATGGCGCACTATATCACATGATTTATCTCCATGATTTAAAACTATTGGATACTTTTAAAAATATTTATATATTCCTATTTTATATCGCCTAATATATTCTTGCTATAAAATTAATTCACCATTCATAAAACCATCACTTGCATATTTATCTGAGAACCATAGTGATATATATCACAGTCTATTAGAATATCAAAATAAAAATCCTTTATGGCAAGGAAATGAGAACACTGACCTGATCGCGTGGATGGAGATCAACTGTGAATCAAGTGTGGATCGGCTCTGTCTCATTGCCTCACAGAGCGAGAAATATCTGAATGATGAAAAGTTTATGGATGCTTTATATTGGACAGTTTATGACATACGAGGACAAGCTTTAGACTATTATATAATTTTCCTCCTAATTGTATATAAAAATAGCTTATCCCTTAAAAATATAAAGTTAGGCAATACCATGAGCAAAGAAAATAAAACACTAAACTGTAAAAATCTAGTATCTCCTTTTTTCCGTATATTTGTATGTTTTTATGATTATATACAAAATATTCCACCTCATCTCATTACGGTGGATATATTAAATAGTTCCGAATTTGGAGAATTACCACAGTACCGTCACATTATCATTACAGCATTAAGCGACTTTTTTAAGGGAAACGAAGATATATTTTCGTCACTATTAAAAGATTAAAACCCAAATTTTAAAAATAATTCACAAGCACAAAAATATTGGGATGACATTAACAACCCATACCCACAGTTTCACTGTAAAAAAACAAACACTCTGGTATAATATATAAAAAAAAAATCTGTTATGGTAAGGAAATGAGAACACTGACCTGGTCGCGTGTGGAGAGCAACTGTGAAGAATGTGTGGAGGGGCTCTGTCTTGTATATAGCCTGACAGGAAACTGTTATCATCTCATTGAATCCCGTTTTCTATTTGAGTCCTCCTCTCTCTCTCTCTCTCTCTCTCTCTCTCTCTCTCTCTCTCTCTCTCATTCACTCTCTCTTTCGATTAAATGAAAACGGGATTTACATAATAGATATTTTGCATGTATATGGATTAAAGTTTAACTTGTTTAAATTGTTATAAAAAACTTGTTCTCCGTTAACTTCATTACTTTCATTTTGAGACTCCTTCCAATGATCTGGTGGTATATATGCCAGATAATATTGAACTTCATACATATGAGTATCAGTTTTTATAATATCATTAAATTTTTGTAATAGGGAAAAATGAAGTTCTATCGCTTCTTCCTTAGACATTTTACTAACATTACAATTTAAGTGTTTCATATTTCTTACTTCATCTAAATATTTGGCAAAATTTTCTGGTGTATATATTGGAGATTTTTCAACACAAAAACCTACTTTATAAATATTTTCACATGTTACTCTCATTATTTTACTTAATTTTCCAATTTCATCAATAAGATATTTCTAAGAGCATTTTGCCACTCATTATCTTTTTGTACAGTTAAAAATGTCCATAAATTAGTTAGTAATTTTCATATAAATGAATATATTTTTATTTCACTGTTTCTAGAAACTGATTTATTAATTTTTTCAGTGTATTGTGCACAATAATTTGAAAGAATACCATTATCTGAAACATGAGCTGGATTTATCTTCCATTTAAGATTTCTACCGATTCCTCCCAGGCCAACAATGTCATATATTTTTCGGATAATGAGCAAATCTCCACAAACGACGTGGGAAAATGATAGGAGCCATCAGCTTGATAACATGAACCACGTGAACTGGGTTCATAATTGGTATTTATAATTATATACATTGATAATGTAATATACTGGTGAATTAACAATCTTAATGGTAAAGTTTTACAATTTACAAATGTAAAGAATTTCTTGTTAAATGTAATGTGATTTATATTTTCAGATACTATTACCTTATATTTACACTCTTTACCACATCATTCATCGTGATAGAATATTTAAATGGAAATAATATACGTTTGTTATATCCAATATCCGAAGATGATCTCCTTCTAGTGTCTGGGCCTGGTGAGGTTCCCCGTGTTCGTTGACGGGTGTTGGTTCGGTTTGACTTTGATTTTTGGGGAGTTGTTCGATTTAGCTTTGATTTTTGGGAGTTGTTCGATTTAGCTTTGATTTTTTGGGAGTTGTTCGATTTAGCTTTGATTTTTTGGGAGTTGTTCGATTTAGCTTTGATTTTTTTGTCTTTGGAGTAGAAGTTGAAGTTGAGGGGTTATTCAAGTCTTCCAGTTCCACTGAAGTATCCGAATCATCATCATCCTGTGTCGTGCTGGATCGATTTAGTTTTGATTTTTTTGTCTTTGGCAGTAGAAGTTGAAGTTGAGGGGTTATTCAAGTCTTCCAGTTCCACTGAAGTATCCGAATCATCATCATCCTGTGTCGTGCTGGTTCGATTTAGCTTTGATTTTTTTGTCTTTGGAGTAGAAGTTGAAGTTGAGGGGTTATTCAAGTCTCTTCCAGTTCCACTGTAGTATCCGAATCATTTTCCTCCATCTCTTCTGTATCACTTAAAACTGGATTTTGATTTGACATAATTGTATCTATTTTTTATAAATATAAAATTTTATTTGATAATGTACTTGGTTCAAGCAAAAAAAAAAAAAAAAAAAAAAAAAAAAAATCGCCTATGTTATACAGATACATTTTTAGGAGGAAGAAAGGGAATGGGGTGGGTTACTTCAAATAGTATTGGCAGCTGGAAGTCAGTCTCCTAAGGTATCAAACAAATATATGTACATATAATAAAAACAAAATAATGTTATTAAAATTATAAGAATAAGAAATATGGTATACTGAAATATATTTAATTTAGATTTTTTGTTTTCTTTTTCAATATGATGAAAACGGTTCAGATATAATGATTTTGGTTTGAAGTAAAAGTTTTGGGTGATGAATAGTCACCATTTCGATGCCAATATATTTCAAGAAGAAATGTATTTGACATTCCCCAATTAGGTTCTAAGAGGGACTCATGTACAATATTTGATATTGTTAATATAAATCCATTTTTCTTGCCATATTGAATAAATGCTAATGTTAAGGCCGCTACAAAAGCAGATTCCTTTTGAGTAAAGATTGAATATATTTATGTTTTTTCTTAAAAATAGAAAGGAAATGTATTTTAGGAACCAAGTGTAACTTTTTGAATATCAAAGTCAATTAAATTATTAATTAAAGGTTGGCCTTCATCATCAACTAATTCATAAGGTATTTCATCAAGTTCATTCTTTTTTTATTTCTCTAGTTATAGATATATATATATATATGCATGTTTTTATTACATTGTAACTATGGAATTTGTAAAAAAAAAAAAGAACTTTATAAACTTTTGGAACCAGGAACTGATATTACAGCTTTTCTCTGGAAAATGATCCAACATACTTCAATTCAGAATCAATTAGATTCAACACATGATATGTACAAATTAACTATACTACTACTATTACTACTACTACTACCACCACCACCACTACTAATAGTGCTCCTACTACTACTACTACTATAATGCCATATTTTACCTATCCTATTAATCAAACATCATCCAATTCGGTATTCAGGATTAATAGATGATTGTAAAAATATTAGTGATAGTTTATACTTTGTACAACATAAATTGCTTGAATGTCCTCTTATCCCAAATATTTTCGATCCCATTTTCAAAGTGATTGCTCTTTATGAAAATAACTCACTAATAGGCATAAACAACCTCATTGGTAGTTCCTTATCCATGCTAGGACCTTTCCTCCCACCCCGCCTGCCTCTCGAGTTTGAACAGGAGTCTCATGTGTGGTACTGTATCAAAGGTTTTTTGGCAGTCCAGAAATATGCAGTGGCCCAAACCATCTCTGTTATGTCTTACTCGTTATTTTATCATAGAATTCCGAAAGGTTTGTTAGGCACGATTTCCCTTTCCAGAACCCATGTTGATGTTTGTTTCACAAACCTAACGTACTCCAGGTGTGCAACCAGTCGTAGCCTAATTATTCTTTCCAGTATTTTACAGGGGATGCTTGTCGTGATACGGGTCTATAGTTAAGTGCCTCCTCCCTATCACCTTTCTTGAAGATCGGCACGACATTGCCTTCTTCCAGCAACTGGGTAATTCTCCTGATATAAGTGATCATTAAAGATCATTGCCAGAGGCACGCTGAGGGCCTGTGCTGCTCCTTTTAGTATCCACGGTGATTCTTTGTCTGGTCCAACTGCTTAGTTGCTTCCTGTGTTGTCAACTGTTGCATTACCTCCTTTGCTGTCACTTCTATACTGATAGTCTTTCATCTAGGGTAATCTCTTCTAACAATGGGAGCTGTTCAGGCTCGGTAGTGAACAATCCATGGAAACTGGTATTCAGTGCCTCGCACACATTTCCTTGTCACTTCAGTACATGCCCTCTCTGTTTTCCTTAGTCTTGTCACTTGATCGTTCACCGACATTTTTCTTCTTATATGGCTTGTGTAGTAACTTAGGTTGTGCTTTTTATTTGATCGCAATATCCCTCATAGTCCCTCTCCGATGTTCGTCGTATGTTAATGTAATCGTTCCTAGCTCTGTTGCAGCTGATCCTGTTGTCCCTTTCCTTGTCTTCTGTACTACCTCCACTCCCGCCTACTGGCCATTTTTGCTTCCTGACATTGTCTATTAAACCATGGGTTATTATATTCCTTCTTATTTTTTCCCTTTACTGTTGTATAAATCTTTCTTCGGGCTCCTGCATTTCTGTATGACTAGGTCCATCATATTTGGACTGTTTTTTCCTCTAATTTCTTCCTCCCACTACACTTCACCCAGATAGTCCTATCCTCCTATAGTCCCCTTTCTTGTAGTCAACTCTAATTTTCCCTGATCTCTTGGCCCTTGGTCACAAGTTTGAATTCCATCATGTAGTCAAAGACTAAGACACAATGGTCGCTGACCCCTAGAGGTATTTCGTGCTCCAAATTCTCAATGTCTTCTACGTTCTGGGTGAAAATCAGGTCTAAAGGCTCGGTGCATCTCCTCCTCTTTCCCTTGTGTCTTCCTTCACATGTTGTGTTAGGAAATTCCTGTCTATAGCATCTACTAACTTCGCCCCCTTCCCACCGTTTCGTCCCCTCCATGGGGATTCCTTGATTCCCAATTTATCTCTCTCTGATTTAGGTCCCCCATGACCAGCAGTTTCGCTCTCATTCTGTGGGCTAGTGTTGCTGCCTTCTGCAGTTCATCTATGCATGCCTTGTTGTTGTCATCATACTCCTGCCTGGGTCTTCTACTGTTTGGAGGGGATTGTAGATTACCAAGATCACAATCTTCCTCCCATCTACTGTCAGAGTTCCATGTATGAAGCTGTGCTCTCATTGGTAACCCGATTTCCCAGGTCTTCAAACTTCCATTTCTGCTTTATTAGGAGTGCCACTCCCTCTCCCTGTCTCTTTGTCCTCTCTTTTTATCACCTGGTACCCCTCTGGAAAGATTGCATCTGAGATCATGTCATTTATTTTAGTTTCCACTATTGCAACCATGTCAGGATCTGCCTCACTCACTCTTTCTTTTATCTCTTCTGCTTTATTAGATACCCCATCAGCATTGGTACCAAACCTTGAGATTCTTCATGGAAACTCTTTTACTAGAGTTTTTCTGGGGGTTTGGTGGATGCTGGGGGGATCCGGTGGGGTGTTGGGGATTCAGGGGGTTGTCTGGGGGGATCCGGGGATGTCTGGGGGGATCCGGGAGGTGTCTGGGGGATCCAAGGGGTGTCTAGGGGAATCTGGGGGTGTCTGGGGGGATCCCGGGGCGTCTTGGGGATCCAGGGGGGGTGTCTGGGGGATCGGGGTGTCTGGGGGATATGG
>NC_091175.1:36166508-36196508 GCF_040958095.1 Procambarus clarkii
AAGTCAGAGTGGGAATATGTTGTAAGTGGAGAGCCTCAAGGCTCTGTCCGGGGACCTCTGTTGTTTATAATATATATAAATGATTTAGATTCAGGTTTGAGTAGCAACATTTGCAAATTTGCCGAGGATACAAAAAACGGTAGGGAAATTAATACAGAAGAAGATTCACTATCACTTCAAGTTGATCTAAATAGGGTTTTGAAAAGGTCAAAGGATTGGCAGATGCAGTTTAATGCTGATAAATGTAGTTCTGAGGCTAGGTAATGATGATCGAGTTACAAGATACGAGCTAGATGGTGTTGAGATTGCGAAGTCTTTGATTGCAATAATGGAAGATTGCAATAATGGAAGGATTAGTGAAGGATTTGGTGAGTGTGGTTGGAGCTCTGAGAGCAGACATGGATTCCCTGCGGGAGGAGGTACGACGGCTGAGACTTCGGGAGGAAACGAAGGAGGAGGCCAGTGTTGACGGGACCTCATTAAGAAGGACTGACGGGACCAGTATTAAGAAGTCCTCGTCTTGGCAGTTGTGAAAGACAGGGGTCTTAAGAAGACCTTGGCAAAACGACAACTAATAGCCTACACCTAAGGACCTTTAACGCATTTGACGTATTAGAGGACGAGTGCTGTGTTTGAACCTGTTGTTCAACGAGGTGGCAAAGACAAAGTAACGAGGAGCATTGAAGTGCAGGTCCCTCAAACTGCTCGAAAGGTAAAGGGAGAATCGAAGCGAATTTTGGTTATGGGAGATTCCCAGGTGAGGTATTTAGACAGAACGTTTTGTGCCAGAGATAGGGGGAACAGATTAAGGGTTTGCTATCCGGGAGCTGGAATTGGTGATATTGTTGGAAACATGAATGATATTATGACAGGAAATGGGAACAAACGCATTATTTGTATTAGTGCAGGGGGTAATGATGTTGGACGAGTTAGGAGTGAGGAACTAATACAGAGATTCAGGACAGCCATTGAATTAGTTAGGAGCAAGGGAGGAATCCCGATCATATGTGACATTCTTCCAAGAAAGGGAGTGGGAAATGAATGGATGTCAAGGGCAATTGGTGTCAATTGCCGGCTGGAAAGATATTGCAAATCAAATGCAATATCTTTCATAGACAACTGGGAACACTTCTATGGAAGAAATGAAATGTATGCTCGTGATGGGGTGCATCTATCGAGAGCTGGGGTTGTTGCTGTTGCGAACTCGTTGCAAGAAGTGGTTAGAGGTGTTTGTTTGGGTTTAAACTGTTAGTAGATAGAGGTATGGGAATTGATTTGGAGGAAGGAGATAATAAAAGTATGTGTTTGTGGGAGAAAGGAATTGGCAAAATGATAAGGGAAAGAGAAGGGCCTCAAAATAACAATTCACTTAAGGTATATTACACTAACAGTAGAAGTCTAAGAAATAAAATTAACGAATTAAATGCTCTTGTCTGCACAGATAAAATAGATATTATTGCACTTACCGAAACATGGATGAATGTAGAAAATAGAGAACTATTAGCTGAATATCAAATAAATGGATTTAAACTATTTCACACAGATAGATATATTAGACGAGGAGGGGGAGTAGCCATATATGTTAGGGACAATTTGAAATGTAGTCTCAAAGAGGGAATCAAAACTGAGCCACGCACAGAAACTATTTGGATAGAATTAAACGAAAAAGCAAATAATATTATAATAGGAGTTATATATAGGCCACCAAATTTAGACAGAATGGAAGCAAAGCATCTATGGGATGAAATATCTAGGGCATCTAGATCAAACAGTATTTACGTCATGGGTGACTTTAATTTTAGTAGAATAAACTGGTTGAACAAAACAGGGAATAGTGAAGAAGAAGATTTTCTAGAATTAATTGACGATTGCTTTCTTGCGCAACACATTAAGGAACCAACACGGGAAAATAATATTTTAGATTTAGTGTTAACTAACAGGGAAACACAAATTAATGACATCGAAATAGGGAGTGAGCTAGGGAACAGTGATCACAAAGAAATCAGATTTAGCATAGAATGGAATAGACCTGTAGGAGAAAATTCTGTTAAAGTGCCAGATTTTCGAAAAGCTGATTTTAATAGCCTAAGAAATTTTTTGGGTCAAATTGATTGGAAAGTCTTGGGTATGGGGTGGGGGCCGGTCTTGGAGCGAGACATGAACCCAGCGATAGGTGACGTAAATGGGGATTTCGATGTGGATTCAATATATAACTTATTTAAAAATATTCTAAACAAAGCACAGGAACGTAGTATACCATACAAATTGAATAGATCGAATACTAATGACCCAAAGTGGATAACAAAGAAATTGAAGAACCTTATAGGTAAAAAGAGAGCTTGGTACAAAAGGATTAAAAATGGGGAGGTCACTTTAGAACAGGAATTCGTACAACTGGTTAGAAATGTTAAAAAAGAGATAAGGAAAGCAAAAAGAAACTATGAAGTTCGCATAGCAGGGCAAGCAAAGACAAATCCTAAAGGGTTTTTTCAGTTATATCGTACTAAGACTAGGGAAAGGATAGGTCCATTAAAAACTGAGACAGGTCAAATAACAGATAGTGATGAAGAGATGAGTAGTATTTTTAAAAAATATTTTGTATCTGTATTTACTAAAGAGGAACTTAACAATATGCCTTCAGCCGAACAAGTCTATGTGGGTGGGGACGAGGACAGGTTGACTAGTTTAGCAGTTACCAGGGAGGATGTTCTTAAACAAATAGTAAAACTCAAACCAAACAAATCCCCAGGGCCGGATGAAGTGTTTGCCAGGGTGCTTAAAGAATGCAAAGAGGAGCTTTGTGACCCACTGTCAACCATATTTAATAAATCAATAGAGTCAGGCAGAGTGCCAGAGTTTTGGAAAGTTGCAAATGTGATATCAGTTTTTAAGAAAGGAGATAGATCACTTGCGTCTAACTATTGACCAATTAGCCTAAAGTCTATTGTGGGAAAGTTACTCGAATCTATAATAGCAAATAATATTCGTCTTCATCTTGAAAAACATAAATTAATAATTGAGTCGCAACATGGTTTATTCGTTTGCCTTTTTCGGGGTAGAAGGTAGACACAGTAGTCGCTTCTGTATATATTTATTGACTGAGATAGCAAGGTATATATCTCCCTAGCCGAGGTCCTTCTACTCTGGGTCTGTGAGGATAACTGAGGCTGCTGGGAGCATCGCTGATGCTCCTCTGTCTGGCATGACGTCAGAGGCCTACTCGCCTGTGATTGGTTACATTTCAACTGACAGAATTTGAGTATAACACCGCTCGGACACGCTACCAAGTCGACGTCCCTTGTCGACAAGCTCTGGCTAGCTATATAGTTACAATGATACTGAAAGGACCTCGGTGGCATACAATAATGGCTTACATGTGAAATTTTGCAATTGCACTTCCAGTTTTTATATTCTCAATTGCTGTGCTTAGTCTGGTTTAATTAATTTACATACATCTAATTCCAGTCATTTTTTAATGAAAGATTGCTAAAATTAGTTTACAATTTGCTTGTTCTTAATTATTTTCTTGCCTAGCCCAATTTAATAATTTTATTTCTGCCATTTTTACTTTAGCCAAGTTGATATTTTTTTGTGTTTATTTTTGTGTATACTATTTCTGATGCCAGGTGCACTTAATTATAATCTGCGTTCAAATATTACTTCCACAGCTGTGACAATGCCTACCACTGTTGAAACCCCTTCAGAATCAATGGGAACAGTTGCTCGTCCCAATGGCCAGAGATCAGCTCAGGAAATGGCTATTCCTCTTTTTGCCGGTGAATCCCGCTTATTAGAGTCATGGTTTAGTAAGGTTGAAGCGAAAACTGTTGCACGTTTTTCTAAGCCTACTGATGCCGAATACTTAGCAATTGCACGGTCAGCTGTGGACACAACCAAAGGTGATGCACGTTTTGTTGTTGATGAGAAAGCCATTGTTAGCCTCCAGTCTTGGCCTGAATTTAAGGATTTCTTTCGCCGTCGCTTTGTTAATAAAGGAGACCTTGACCCATATAGGTTAGTCAAGAAAATTGCCAATGCCACCATGCAGCCTGGTGAATCGTTTAATGCGTTTACTAGCCGTCTCGATCAGTATCTGTATGCCTTAGTTTCTGCTATGAATAATTCGACTTGGTTAGATAAAGACAATAATCTGTCCCCTGAGGCTATGGCCAAAATGATAGCATTTGGTACTTTAATGCATTTTGCCCCCGAGCATACAAAACCAATCGTTGAGCAACAAAATTTTGGAGTTAAACATGAAATTGGTGAAGTGTTTGAGGCTATTAACAATGCCGCAGGTAAACTAGCTCCCCGAAGTGCTCAACTGTTGCCACCCTCTGATGCTGTAAATGTAGTCACAAGCTCTCAGCATCCTCCCACAAATTCTCAAAACTCTTGGTCGCAGAAGCGTACCCATGCTCGTAGCCCCCAGTTAAATTCGCCGCCTCATAAAATGCCGAAACGCCATAGTCCACAACCATCCACTCCCTCATGTTGGCATTGTGGTAAGAGTAACCACCTTGCAAGGGACTGTTGGTCCGCCCCTAGATCATCACCTCCTAGACAATTCTCTCGGCCCCCTCATCAATCTAATCATTCTGGGCTTCCATATTGCACGTACCATAAACAAGTTGGTCACCACACTGCGGATTGTAGAGCTAGGCAAAGGACTTCTCCACCTCGTAACTCCCATGGTCAGTCTTGGCGAGGCTCACAGCGTCCAAGACATTATCAGAACTCTCGTAATTACAACTCCCAGCCCAGCTATAATGCAACTTCAAATTATAATGCTCAGTCACAGAATGCTGGAGCTCAGAATGTTCACTCCATGTCGTCGGGAAACCCCCAAGGCCATCCGCTAACCAATTCAAGCTAGCCAATCCTAGTGCCCTCCCTGTGTATTCAGTAGCTACCCAAAATAGATTTGGACACTTGACAGAGGAGGACACTGACTCTAGACCAGTTGTAGATGTTGACGGATCCACAGTAAATTTGACACAAACAAGACGCAGATATCCCAGACAACATAAGTCAAAAGTAGTAACTTGTCCAGTCTCAAGTGATGGTCCCCTTGTATCAGCCATTGTACATGGTAGAGTTTTAAAAGTTTTTCTTGACTCAGGTGCAAAAATTAATATTGTCAAGCCCTCAGCTCTTAAAGACATTGAAAGTAAGCACCCTACTATTTTAAAACAGTCACACATACCTTTTCTAAGTGGTATTTCAGGAAATAAAGTAAAAGTTCAGGGTGAAATTGACCTCCCACTCAAGTTCAATGATGTCACATTGTCTATAACATGTTTAGTTGTTGACATTATTCATTTTCCTGGAGACATTCTCTTAGGTCTGTACACCATGATTGATGAAAATATTGCATTGTTTCCCCATCGTTGGAACATAAGTATCAAAGACCATGTCATACCCTTGTGTAGCATGTATCGACAGGGCCACGAGTTCAATCTTCAATCAGATTATGTTAATTTTGTTGACACCCGCCTTGCAAGCGTAGGTTTGTCAGATCATTGTCGTGGTAGCATACCCGAGAAAACAGGCACTCGATTGAAGCATAGTAGTTGTGCAGTTGTTAAGGAGAATGAGTATCGGGACTTTCTGGAAGGGGACGCCCTAACGGATTCTCGTTGTCTCGCTCGCCTGGCAGCTTCCATCTCTGAAGTCAGTGGTTCCACGGCTACTGACACTGTGTTACACCCTCATTCTCTCACCAGAATAAGAGTTAAGGTTCAGGGAGTGCCTGAGTTGTCGGATGTGATTGCGGAAAGTGAAACATGTAAAGTGAATGGTACATTTGTTGAACCCTCCTGGCACACAGTGCAGGATGGTACTGTCACACTTTTTATCGCAAACACAAGTAATGCCGATATCCATCTCCAGTCTGGTACCCATGTTGTAGATTTTGCCCATTACTCGTTACCGGTGCGAGTTGTGGATGATGTCTCCATGGATCATACTGTTTGTACACTCACACCAGGAGAACAGGGATCTCAGCCAGAGGTGCAAGCGCAACACCTCAGTCCTACTGATTTTCCTGACTCTGTGGCTCAGCTTTTGGAAATTTTGAACAGGAATAGAGCTGTTGTTGCTCTACCAGGAGAAAAATTAGGTCTCACTCCTCTCATTACACATAAAATTCCCCTTGAACAAGGAACTACGCCTATTTATGTACCAGCTTACCGTCTTCCCCATTCTCAGAGAGCAGAAGCAGATAGACTTGTAGAAGAAATGTTACAGAGTGATGTAATTGAATCGAGTATAACAGGTTTTATAAACGGCCATTCATGTTTAACAAATTTGTTATCTTTTTATTCTAGCATTGTTGAGGCAGTTGATAGTGGTAAGGATTGTGATGTTGTGTACCTTGACTTTAGCAAAGCTTTTGATACAGTGCCTCATGAAAGACTGATTAAAAAGATAGAGTCTCATGGTATTGGGGGTGCTATATTAAGCTGGATTAGAGCATGGCTATACCAAAAGGAAACGGAGAGTTAGTATAAATGGAGTCAAGTCAGAGTGGGAAAATGTTGTAAGTGGGGTGCCTCATGGCTCTGTCCTGGGACCTCTGTTGTTTATAATATATATAAATGATTTAGATTCAGGTTTCAGTAGCAACATTTGCAAATTTGCCGATGATACGAAAATCGGTAAGGAAATCAATTCGGAGGAGGACTCACTATCACTTCAAGTTGATCTAGATAGGGTTTTGAAATGGTCGAAGGATTGGCAGATGCAGTTTAATGCTGATAAATGTAAAGTTCTGAGGTTAGGTAATGATGATAGGGTTACAAGATACGAGCTAGATGGTGTTGAGATTGTGAAGTCGAATTGCGAAAGGGATCTGGGAGTTATGATTAATAAGAATTTAAAACAAAAGGATCAATGCATGAATGTTCGTAATAAGGCAAATCGGACACTTGGATTTATTAATCGCAGCGTTAGTAACAAGACACCTCGTGTTGTTCTCAAGCTATATCTTGCTCTAGTTAGGCCCCATTTAGATTATGCAGTTCAGTTTTGGTCGCCATATTATAGAATGGATATAAATTCACTTGAACGTGTCCAGCGTAGGATGACTAAGTTAATTCCCCAAATTAGAAATCTTTCATATGAAGAAAGATTAACAAAGCTTAAGTTGCATTCACTGGAAAGGCGAAGAGTTAGGGGTGACATGATAGAGGTTTATAAGTGGGTGAATGGACATAACAAAGGGGATATTAATAGGGTATTAAAAGTATCAACACAAGACAGAACACGAAACAATGGGTATAAATTGGATAAGTTTAGATTTAGGAAAGACTTGGGTAAATACTGGTTCAGTAAGAGGGTTGTTGATTTGTGGAACCAATTGATGATGTTGTTGGGCGAGTTAGGAGTGAGGCACTAATACAGAGATTTAGGACAGCCATTGAATTAGTTAGGAGCAAGGGAGGAATCCCGATCATATGTGGCATTCTTCCAAGAAAGGGAGTGGGAAATGAATGGATGTCGAGGGCACTTGGTATCAATTGCCGGCTGGAAAGATATTGCAAATCAAATGCAATATCTTTCATAGACAACTGGGAACGCTTCTATGGAAGAAATGAAATGTATCGTCGTGATGGGGTACATCTATCGAGGGCTGGGGTTGTTGCTGTTGCGAACTCGTTGGAACCAGTGGTTAGAGGTGTTTGTTTGGGTTTAAACTGTTAGTAGATAGTGGTATGGGAATTGATTTGGAGGAAGGAGGTAATAAAAGTATGTGTTCGTGGAAGAAAAGAATTGGCAAAATTATCAGGGAAAGAAAAGGGCCTCAAAATAACAATTCACTTAGGATATATTACACTAACAGTAGAAGTCTAAGAAATCTAAGAGGTGGAGTAGCCATATATGTTAGGGACAATTTGAAATGTAGTCTCAAAGAGGGAATCAAAACAGAGCCACACACAGAAACTATTTGGATTGAATTAAACGAAAAAGCTAATAATATTATAATAGGAGTAATATATAGGCCACCAAATTTAGACAGAATGGAAGCAAAGCATCTATGGGATGAAATATCTAGAGCATCTAGATCTAACAGTATTTATGTCATGGGTGACTTTAATTTTAGCGGAATAAACTGGTTGAACAAAACAGGGAATAGTGAAGCAGAAGATTTTCTAGAATTAATTGACGATTGCTTTCTTACGCAACACATTAAGGAACCAACACGGGAAAATAATATTTTAGATTTAGTGTTAACTAACAGGGAAACGCAAATTAATGACATCGAAATAGGGAGTGAGCTAGGGAGCAGTGATCACAAAGAAATCAGATTTAGCATAGAATGGAATAGACCAGTAGGAGAAAATTCTGTTAAAGTGCCAGATTTTCGAAAAGCTGATTTTAATAGCCTAAGAAATTTTTTGGGTCAAATTGATTGGAAAGGCTTGGGTATGGGGTGTGGGCCGGTCTTGGAGCGAGACATGAACCCAGCGATAGGTGACTTAAATGGGGATTTCGATGTGGATTCAATATATAACTTATTTAAGAATATTCTAAACAAAGCACAGGAACGTAGTATACCATACAAATTGAATAGATCGTATACTAATGACCCAAAGTGGATAACAAAGAATTTGAAGAACCTTATAGGTAAAAAGAGAGCTTGGTACAAAAGGATTAAAAATGGGGAGGTCACTTTAGAACAGGAATTCGTACAACTGGTTAGAAATGTTAAAAAAGAGATAAGGAAAGCAAAAAGAAACTATGAAGTTCGCATAGCAGGGCAAGCAAAGACAAATCCTAAAGGGTTTTTTCAGTTATATCGTACTAAGACTAGGGAAAGGATAGGTCCATTAAAAACTGAGACAGGTCAAATAACAGATAGTGATGAAGAGATGAGTAGTATTTTTAATAAATATTTTGTATCTGTATTTACTAAAGAGGAACTTAACAATATGCCTTCAGCCGAACAAGTCTATGTGGGTGGGGACGAGGACAGGTTGACGAGTTTAGCAGTTACCAGGGAGGATGTTCTTAAACAAATAGTAAAACTCAAACCAAACAAATCCCCAGGGCCGGATGAAGTGTTTGCTAGGGTGCTTAAAGAATGCAAAGAGGAGCTTTGTGAGCCACTGTCAACCATATTTAATAAATCAATAGAGTCAGGCAGAGTGCCAGAGTTTTGGAAAGTTGCTAATGTGATACCAGTTTTTAAGAAAGGAGATAGATCACTTGCGTCTAACTATCGACCAATTAGCCTAACGTCTATTGTGGGAAAGTTACTCGAATCTATAATAGCAAATAAAATTCGTCTTCATCTTGAAAAACATAAATTAATAATTGAGTCGCAACATGGTTTTATAAATGGCCGTTCATGTTTAACAAATTTGTTATCTTTTTATTCTAGCATTGTTGAGGCAGTTGATAGTGGTAAGGATTGCGATGTTGTATACCTTGACTTTAGCAAAGCTTTTGATACAGTGCCACATGAAAGACTGATTAAAAAAATAGAGTCTCATGGTATTGGGGGTGCTATATTAAGCTGGATTAGGGCATGGCTATACCAAAGGAAACAGAGAGTTAGTATAAATGGAATCAAGTCAGAGTGGGAAAATGTTGTAAGTGGAGTGCCTCAAGGCTCTGTCCTGGGACCTCTGTTGTTTATAATATATATAAATGATTTAGATTCAGGTTTGAGTAGCAACATTTGCAAATTTGCCGATGATACGAAAATCGGTAGGGAAATTAATTCGGAGGAGGACTCACTATCACTTCAAGTTGATCTAGATAGGGTTTTGAAATGGTCAAAGGATTGGCAGATGCAGTTTAATGCTGATAAATGTAAAGTTCTGAGGTTAGGTAATGATGATAGAGTTACAAGATACGAGCTAGATGGTGTTGTGATTGCGAAGTCGGATTGCAAAAGGGATCTGGGAGTTATGATTAGTAAGAATTTAAAACAAAAGGATCAATGCATAAATGTTCGTAATAAGGCAAATCGGACACTTGGATTTATAAATCGCAGCGTTAGTAACAAGACACCTGGTGTGGTTCTCAAGCTATATCTTGCTCTAGTTAGGCCCCATTTAGATTATGCAGTTCAGTTTTGGTCGCCATATTATAGAATGGATATAAATTCACTTGAACGTGTCCAGCGTAGGATGACTAAGTTAATTCCCCAAATTAGAAATCTTTCATATGAAGAAAGATTAACAAAGCTTAAGTTGCATTCACTGGAAAGGCGAAGAGTTAGGGGTGACATGATAGAGGTTTACAAGTGGATGAATGGACATAACCGGGGGGATATTAATAAGGTATTAAAAGTATCAACACAGGACAGAACACGAAACAATGGATATAAATTGGATAAGTTTAGATTTAGGAAAGACTTGGGTAAATACTGGTTCAGTAACAGGGTTGTTGATTTGTGGAACCAATTGCCGCGTAACATTGTGGAGGTGGGGTCCCTCGATTGTTTCAAGCACGGGTTGGACAAGTATATGAGTGGGATTGGGTGGTTATAGAATAGGAGCTGCCTCGTATGGGCCAATAGGCCTTCTGCAGTTACCTTTGTTCTTATGTTCTTATGTTCTTAAATAAAATTAATGAATTAAATGCTCTTGTCTGCACAGAAAACATAGATATTATTGCACTTACCGAAACGTGGATGAACGTAGAAAATAGAGAACTATTAGCTGAATATCAGATAAATGGATTTAAACTATTTCAAACAGATAGATATATTAGACGAGGAGGGGGAGTAGCCATATATGTTAGGGACAATTTGAAATGTAGTCTCAAAGAGGGAATCAAAACTGAGCCACACACAGAAATTATTTGGATAGAATTAAACGAAAAAGCAAATAATATTATAATAGGAGTTATATATAGGCCACCAAATTTAGACAGAATGGAAGCAAAGCATCTATGGAATGAAATATCAAGAGCATCTAGATCTAACAGTATTTATGTCATGGGTGACTTTAATTTTAGTAGAATAAACTGGGTGAACAAAACAGGGAATAGTGAAGCAGAAGATTTTCTAGAATTAATTGACGATTGCTTTCTTACGCAACACATTAAGGAACCAACGCGGGAAAATAATATTTTAGATTTAGTGTTAACTAACAGGGAAACACAAATTAATGACATCGAAATAGGGAGTGAGCTAGGGAACAGTGATCACAAAGTAATCAGATTTAGCATAGAATGGAATAGACCTGTAGGAGAAAATTCTGTTAAAGAGCCAGATTTTCGAAAAGCTGATTTTAATAGCCTAAGAAATTTTTTGGGTCAAATAGATTGGAAACTCTTGGGTATGGGGTGTGGGCCGGTCTTAGAGCGAGACATGAACCCAGCGATAGGTGACGTAAAAGGGGATTTCGATGTGGATTTAATATATAACTTATTTAAGAATATTCTAAACAAAGCACAGGAACGTAGTATACCATACAAATTGAATAGGTCGAATACTAATGACGCAAAGTGGATAACAAATAATTTAAAAAACCTTATAGGTAAAAAGAGAGCTTGGTACAAAAGGATTAAGAATGGGGAAGTCAGGTTAGAACAGGAATTCATACAACTGGTTAGAAATGTTAAAAAAGAGATTAGGAAAGCAAAAAGAAACTATGAAGTTCGCATAGCAGAGCAAGCAAAGTCAAATCCTAAAGGGTTTTTTCAGTTATATCGAACTAAGACTAGGGAAAGGATAGGTCCATTAAAATCTGAGACAGGTCAAATAACGGATAATGACAAGTAGATGAGTAGTATTTTTAACAAATATTTTATATCTGTATTTACTAAAGAAGAACTTAACAACATAAGAACATAAGAACAAAGGTAACTGCAGAAGGCCTATTGGCCCATACGAGGCAGCTCCTATTCTATAACCACCCAATCCCACTCATATACTTGTCCAACCCGTGCTTGAAACAATCGAGGGACCCCACCTCCACAATGTTACGCGGCAATTGGTTCCACAAATCAACAACCCTGTTACTGAACCAGTATTTACCCAAGTCTTTCCTAAATCTAGACTTATCCAATTTATATCCATTGTTTCGTGTTCTGTCCTGTGTTGATACTTTTAATACCCTATTAATATCCCCCCGGTTATGTCCATTCATCCACTTGTAAACCACTATCATGTCACCCCTAACTCTTCGCCTTTCCAGTGAATGCAACTTAAGCTTTGTTAATCTTTCTTCATATGAAAGATTTCTAATTTGGGGAATTAACTTAGTCATCCTACGCTGGACACGTTCAAGTGAATTTATATCCATTCTATAATATGGCGACCAAAACTGAACTGCATAATCTAAATGGGGCCTAACTAGAGCAAGATATAGCTTGAGAACCACACCAGGTGTCTTGTTACTAACGCTGCGATTAATAAATCCAAGTGTCCGATTTGCCTTATTACGAACATTTATGCATTGATCCTTTTGTTTTAAATTCTTACTAATCATAACTCCCAGATCCCTTTCGCAATCCGACTTCGCAATCACAACACCATCTAGCTCGTATCTTGTAACTCTATCATCATTACCTAACCTCAGAACTTTACATTTATCAGCATTAAACTGCATCTGCCAATCCTTTGACCATTTCAAAACCCTATCTAGATCAACTTGAAGTGATAGTGAGTCCTCCTCCGAATTAATTTCCCTACCGATTTTCGTATCATCGGCAAATTTGCAAATGTTGCTACTCAAACCTGAATCTAAATCATTTATATATATTATAAACAACAGAGGTCCCAGGACAGAGCCTTGAGGCACTCCACTTACAACATTTTCCCACTCTGACTTGATTCCATTTATACTAACTCTCTGTTTCCTTTGGTATAGCCATGCCCTAATCCAGCTTAATATAGCACCCCCAATACCATGAGACTCTATTTTTTTAATCAGTCTTTCATGTGGCACTGTATCAAAAGCTTTGCTAAAGTCAAGGTATACAACATCGCAATCCTTACCACTATCAACTGCCTCAACAATGCTAGAATAAAAAGATAACAAATTTGTTAAACATGAACGGCCATTTATAAAACCATGTTGCGACTCAATTATTAATTTATGTTTTTCAAGATGAAGACGAATTTTATTTGCTATTATAGATTCGAGTAACTTTCCCACAATAGACGTTAGGCTAATTGGTCGATAGTTAGACGCAAGTGATCTATCTCCTTTCTTAAAAACTGGTATCACATTAGCAACTTTCCAAAACTCTGGCACTCTGCCTGACTCTATTGATTTATTAAATATGGTTGACAGTGGGTCACAAAGCTCCTCTTTGCATTCTTTAAGCACCCTAGCAAATACTTCATCCGGCCCTGGGGATTTGTTTGGTTTGAGTTTTACTATTTGTTTAAGAACATCCTCCCTGGTAACTGCTAAACTCGTCAACCTGTCCTCGTCCCCACCCACATAGACTTGTTCGGCTGAAGGCATATTGTTAAGTTCCTCTTTAGTAAATACAGATACAAAATATTTATTAAAAATACTACTCATCTCTTCATCACTATCTGTTATTTGACCTGTCTCAGTTTTTAATGGACCTATCCTTTCCCTAGTCTTAGTACGATATAACTGAAAAAACCCTTTAGGATTTGTCTTTGCTTGCCCTGCTATGCGAACTTCATAGTTTCTTTTTGCTTTCCTTATCTCTTTTTTAACATTTCTAACCAGTTGTACGAATTCCTGTTCTAAAGTGACCTCCCCATTTTTAATCCTTTTGTACCAAGCTCTCTTTTTACCTATAAGGTTCTTCAAATTCTTTGTTATCCACTTTGGGTCATTAGTATACGATCTATTCAATTTGTATGGTATACTACGTTCCTGTGCTTTGTTTAGAATATTCTTAAATAAGTTATATATTGAATCCACATCGAAATCCCCATTTAAGTCACCTATCGCTGGGTTCATGTCTCGCTCCAAGACCGGCCCACACCCCATACCCAAGCCTTTCCAATCAATTTGACCCAAAAAATTTCTTAGGCTATTAAAATCAGCTTTTCGAAAATCTGGCACTTTAACAGAATTTTCTCCTACTGGTCTATTCCATTCTATGCTAAATCTGATTTCTTTGTGATCACTGCTCCCTAGCTCACTCCCTATTTCGATGTCATTAATTTGCGTTTCCCTGTTAGTTAACACTAAATCTTAAATATTATTTTCCCGTGTTGGTTCCTTAATGTGTTGCGTAAGAAAGCAATCGTCAATTAATTCTAGAAAATCTTCTGCTTCACTATTCCCTGTTTTGTTCAACCAGTTTATTCCGCTAAAATTAAAGTCACCCATGACATAAATACTGTTAGATCTAGATGCTCTAGATATTTCATCCCATAGATGCTTTGCTTCCATTCTGTCTAAATTTGGTGGCCTATATATTACTCCTATTATAATATTATTAGCTTTTTCGTTTAATTCAATCCAAATAGTTTCTGTGTGTGGCTCTGTTTTGATTCCCTCTTTGAGACTACATTTCAAATTGTCCCTAACATATATGGCTACTCCACCTCCTCGTCTAATATATCTATCTGTGTGAAATAGTTTAAATCCATATATTTGATATTCAGCTAATAGTTCTCTATTTTCTACATTCATCCACGTTTCGGTAAGTGCAATAATATCTATTTTTTCTGTGCAGACAAGAGCATTTAATTCGTTAATTTTATTTCTTAGACTTCTACTGTTAGTGTAATATACCCTAAGTGAATTGTTATTTTGCGGACCTTCTCTTTCCCTGATCGTTTTGCCAATTCCTTTCTCCCACAAACACATACTTTTATTACCTCCTTCCTCCAAATCAATTCCCATACCTCTATCTACTAACAGTTTAAACCCAAACAAACACCTCTAACCACTTCTTCTAGCGAGTTCGCAACAGCAACAACCCCAGCTCTCGATAGATGCACCCCATCACGAGCATACATTTCATTTCTTCCATAGAAGTGTTCCCAGTTGTCTATGAAAGATATTGCATTTGATTTGCAATATCTTTCCAGCCGGCAATTGACACCAAGTGCCCTCGATATCCATTCATTTCCCACTCCCTTTCTTGGAAGAATGCCACATATGATCGGGATTCCTCCCTTGCTCCTAACTAACTCTATGGCTGTTTTATACCTCTGAATCAGTTCCTCACTCCTGACTCGACCAACATCATTTCCTCCCACGCTAATGCAAATAATGGGATTGTTCCCATTACCAGCCATAATATCATTCATGTTGTTTATAATATCACCAATGCCAGCTCCGGGATAGCAAACCCTTAACCTGTTCCCCCTATCTCTAGCACAAAACGTTCTATCCAAATACCTTATCTGGGAATCTCCCACAACTAATGTTTGCTTAGGTACTTCCTTTACTTTCTGAGGGGCCTGCGCTTCCTTTCTCTTCGTTTCTCTTCAACAAAATGCCTTCAGCCGAACAAGTCTATGTGGGTGGGGATGAGGACAGGTTGACTAGTTTAGCA
The DNA here is from genome assembly GCF_040958095.1 of Procambarus clarkii. NCBI lineage: Eukaryota > Metazoa > Arthropoda > Malacostraca > Decapoda > Cambaridae > Procambarus > Procambarus clarkii. The sequence goes on from NC_091175.1 coordinate 36,181,968, forward strand.
GTTACCAGGGAGGATGTAATTAAACAATTAGAAAAACTAAAACCAAACAAATCCCCAGGGCCGGATGAAGTGTTTGCCAGGGTGCTTAAAGAATGCAAAGAGGAGCTTTCGGAGCCACTGTCTACCATATTTAATAAATCAATAGAGTCAGGCAGAGTGCCAGAGTCATGGAAGGTAGCTAATGTGGTACCAATTTTTAAGAAAGGAGATAGATCACTTGCGTCAAACTATCGGCCAATTAGCCTAACGTGTATTGTGGGAAAGTTACTTGATTCAATAATTGCAAATACAATTCGTCTCCATCTTGAAAAACATAAATTAATAAATGAGTCGCAACATGGTTTTACAAATGGCCGTTCATCTTGAGGTTATCTTGAGATGATTTCGGGGCTTTTTAGTGTCCCCGCGGCCCGGTCCTCGACCAGGCCTCCACCCCCAGGAAGCAGCCAGTGACAGCTGACTAATACCCAGGTACCTATTTTACTGCTAGGTAACAGGGGCATAAGAACATAAGAACAAAGATAACTGCAGAAGGCCTATTGGCCCATACGAGGCAGCTCCTATTCTATAACCACCCAATCCCACTCATATACTTGTCCAACCCGTGCTTGAAACAATCGAGGGACCCCACCTCCACAATGTTACGCGGCAATTGGTTCCACAAATCAACAACCCTGTTACTGAACCAGTATTTACCCAAGTCTTTCCTAAATCTAAACTTATCCAATTTATATCCATTGTTTCGTGTTCTGTCCTGTGTTGATACTTTTAATACCCTATTAATATCCCCCCGGTTATGTCCATTCATCCACTTGTAAACCTCTATCATGTCACCCCTAACTCTTCGCCTTTCCAGTGAATGCAACTTAAGCTTTGTTAATCTTTCTTCATATGAAAGATTTCTAATTTGGGGAATTAACTTAGTCATCCTACGCTGGACACGTTCAAGTGAATTTATATCCATTCTATAATATGGCGACCAAAACTGAACTGCATAATCTAAATGGGGCCTAACTAGAGCAAGATATAGCTTGAGAACCACACCAGGTGTCTTGTTACTAACGCTGCGATTAATAAATCCAAGTGTCCGATTTGCCTTATTACGAACATTTATGCATTGATCCTTTTGTTTTAAATTCTTACTAATCATAACTCCCAGATCCCTTTCGCAATCCGACTTCGCAATCACAACACCATCTAGCTCGTATCTTGTAACTCTATCATCATTACCTAACCTCAGAACTTTACATTTATCAGCATTAAACTGCATCTGCCAATCCTTTGACCATTTCAAAACCCTATCTAGATCAACTTGAAGTGATAGTGAGTCCTCCTCCGAATTAATTTCCCTACCGATTTTCGTATCATCGGCAAATTTGCAAATGTTGCTACTCAAACCTGAATCTAAATCATTTATATATATTATAAACAACAGAGGTCCCAGGACAGAGCCTTGAGGCACTCCACTTACAACATTTTCCCACTCTGACTTGATTCCATTTATACTAACTCTCTGTTTCCTTTGGTATAGCCATGCCCTAATCCAGCTTAATATAGCACCCCCAATACCATGAGACTCTATTTTTTTAATCAGTCTTTCATGTGGCACTGTATCAAAAGCTTTGCTAAAGTCAAGGTATACAACATCGCAATCCTTACCACTATCAACTGCCTCAACAATGCTAGAATAAAAAGATAACAAATTTGTTAAACATGAACGGCCATTTATAAAACCATGTTGCGACTCAATTATTAATTTATGTTTTTCAAGATGAAGACGAATTTTATTTGCTATTATAGATTCGAGTAACTTTCCCACAATGGACGTTAGGCTAATTGGTCGATAGTTAGACGCAAGTGATCTATCTCCTTTCTTAAAAACTGGTATCACATTAGCAACTTTCCAAAACTCTGGCACTCTGCCTGACTCTATTGATTTATTAAATATGGTTGACAGTGGGTCACAAAGCTCCTCTTTGCATTCTTTAAGCACCCTAGCAAACACTTCAACCGGCCCTGGGGATTTGTTTGGTTTGAGTTTTACTATTTGTTTAAGAACATCCTCCCTGGTAACTGCTAAACTCGTCAACCTGTCCTCGTCCCCACCCACATAGACTTGTTCGGCTGAAGGCATATTGTTAAGTTCCTCTTTAGTAAATACAGATACAAAATATTTATTAAAAATACTACTCATCTCTTCATCACTATCTGTTATTTGACCTCTCTCAGTTTTTAATGGACCTATCCTTTCCCTAGTCTTAGTACGATATAACTGAAAAAACCCTTTAGGATTTGTCTTTGCTTGCCCTGCTATGCGAACTTCATAGTTTCTTTTTGCTTTCCTTATCTCTTTTTTAACATTTCTAACCAGTTGTACGAATTCCTGTTCTAAAGTGACCTCCCCATTTTTAATCCTTTTGTACCAAGCTCTCTTTTTACCTATAAGGTTCTTCAAATTCTTTGTTATCCACTTTGGGTCATTAGTATACGATCTATTCAATTTGTATGGTATACTACGTTCCTGTGCTTTGTTTAGAATATTCTTAAATAAGTTATATATTGAATCCACATCGAAATCCCCATTTAAGTCACCTATCGCTGGGTTCATGTCTCGCTCCAAGACCGGCCCACACCCCATACCCAAGCCTTTCCAATCAATTTGACCCAAAAAATTTCTTAGGCTATTAAAATCAGCTTTTCGAAAATCTGGCACTTTAACAGAATTTTCTCCTACTGGTCTATTCCATTCTATGCTAAATCTGATTACTTTGTGATCACTGCTCCCTAGCTCACTCCCTATTTCGATGTCATTAATTTGCGTTTCCCTGTTAGTTAACACTAAATCTAAAATATTATTTTCCCGTGTTGGTTCCTTAATGTGTTGCGTAAGAAAGCAATCGTCAATTAATTCTAGAAAATCTTCTGCTTCACTATTCCCTGTTTTGTTCAACCAGTTTATTCCGCTAAAATTAAAGTCACCCATGACATAAATACTGTTAGATCTAGATGCTCTAGATATTTCATCCCATAGATGCTTTGCTTCCATTCTGTCTAAATTTGGTGGCCTATATATTACTCCTATTATAATATTATTAGCTTTTTTGTTTAATTCAATCCAAATAGTTTCTGTGTGTGGCTCTGTTTTGATTCCCTCTTTGAGACTACATTTCAAATTGTCCCTAACATATATGGCTACTCCACCTCCTCGTCTAATATATCTATCTGTGTGAAATAGTTTAAATCCATATATTTGATATTCAGCTAATAGTTCTCTATTTTCTACATTCATCCACGTTTCGGTAAGTGCAATAATATCTATTTTTTCTGTGCAGACAAGAGCATTTAATTCGTTAATTTTATTTCTTAGACTTCTACTGTTAGTGTAATATACCCTAAGTGAATTGTTATTTTGCGGACCTTCTCTTTCCCTGATCGTTTTGCCAATTCCTTTCTCCCACAAACACATACTTTTATTACCTCCTTCCTCCAAATCAATTCCCATACCTCTATCTACTAACAGTTTAAACCCAAACAAACACCTCTAACCACTTCTTCTAGCGAGTTCGCAACAGCAACAACCCCAGCTCTCGATAGATGCACCCCATCACGAGCATACATTTCATTTCTTCCATAGAAGTGTTCCCAGTTGTCTATGAAAGATATTGCATTTGATTTGCAATATCTTTCCAGCCGGCAATTGACACCAAGTGCCCTCGATATCCATTCATTTCCCACTCCCTTTCTTGGAAGAATGCCACATATGATCGGGATTCCTCCCTTGCTCCTAACTAACTCTATGGCTGTTTTATACCTCTGAATCAGTTCCTCACTCCTGACTCGACCAACATCATTTCCTCCCACGCTAATGCAAATAATGGGATTGTTCCCATTACCAGCCATAATATCATTCATGTTGTTTATAATATCACCAATGCCAGCTCCGGGATAGCAAACCCTTAACCTGTTCCCCCTATCTCTAGCACAAAACGTTCTATCCAAATACCTTATCTGGGAATCTCCCACAACTAATGTTTGCTTAGGTACTTCCTTTACTTTCTGAGGGGCCTGCGCTTCCTTTCTCTTCGTTGCTTTCCCTTTTGCGCGATCCACAGTCTCTCCACAGCACTCGTCCTCCAAAACGTCAAATGAATTTGAAGTTGCTATGGCGTTTGAAGGCGGCTTTATCAAAGTCTTCTTAAGGCCCCTGTCTTTCGCAACTCTCCAAGACGAGGTCCCTTTACTGCTGGTCTCCTCCTTCGTTACTTCTCGTTGTTTTTTAAGCTGACGCACCTCCTCCCGCAGAGAGTCCAACTCTGTCCTCAGGGCTCCCACTAGAGTCACCAGGTCCTTAACTACAACTTCCATATTGCTATGATAATATAACAACACTCAGGAGCTCCGGTTAACACAACCTCTCACTGTGACTTCACCTGACCGACCGACTTTCATAGGATGAAAGAAACTCTGCCCAATGTTTCTCGCCGGCGCCTGGGATCGAACCCAGGACCACAGCATCACAAGTCCAGCGTGCTGTCCGCTCGGCCGACCGGCTCCTTGCGGCTCTTTGCTAACTTTTTATTCCAGCATAGTTGAGGCAGTGGATAGTGGTAAGGATTGTGATGTTGTGTACCTTGATTTTAGCAAAGCTTTTGATAAAGTGCCACATGAAAGACTAATTAAAAAGAATAGAGGCTCATGGTATTGGGGGTGCTATATTAACTTGGATTAGGGCATGGCTATTCCAAAGGAAACAGAGAGTTAGTATAAATGGGGTTAAGTCAGAGTGGGATAATGTTGTTAGTGCAGTACCTCAGGGCTCTGTCCTGGGACCTCTGTTGTTTATAATATATATAAATGATTTAGATTCAGGTTTGAGTAGCAACATTTGCAAATTTGCCGATGATACGAAAATCGCTAGGGAAATTAATTCGGAGGAGGACTCACTATCACTTCAAGTTGATCTAGATAGGGTTTTGAAATGGTCAAATGAGAGTTATGATTAGTAAGAATTTAAACAAAAGGATCAATGCATGAATGTTCGTAATAAGGCGAATAGGACACTGGGATTTATTAATCGAAGCGATAGTAACAAGACACCTGGTGTGGTTCTTAAGCTATATCTTGCTCTGGTTAGGCCCCATTTAGATTATGCAGTTCAGTTTTGGTCGCCGTATTATAGAATGGATATAAATTCACTTGAACGTGTCCAACGTAGGATGACTAAGTTAATTCCCCAAATTAGAAATCTTTCATATGAAGAAAGATTAACAAAGCTTAAGTTGCATTCACTGGAAAGGCGAAGAGTTAGGGGTGACATGATAGAGGTTTACAAGTGGGTGAATGGACATAACAGGGGGGATATTAATAGGGTATTAAAAATATCAACACAAGACAGAACACGAAACAATGGGTATAAATTGGATAAGTTTAGATTTAGGAAAGACTTGGGTAAATACTGGTTCAGTAACAGGGTTGTTGATTTGTGGAACCAATTGCCGCGTAACGTGGTGGAGGTGGTGTCCCTCGATTGTTTCAAGCGCGGGTTGGACAAGTATATGAGTGGGATTGGGTGGTTATAGAATAGGAGCTGCCTCGTATGAGCCAATAGGCCTTCTGCAGTTACCTTTGTTCTTATGTTCTTATTGCTGCGTAACATTGTGGAGGTGGGGTCCCTCGATTGCTTCAAGCGCGGGTTGGACATGTATATGAGTGGGATTGGGTGGTTATAAATAGGAGATGCCTCGTATGGGCAAATAGGCTTTCTGCAGTTACTTTTATTCTTAGGTTCCTATGTTCTTATCTCAAAACCCTATTTAGATCAACATGAAGTGATAGTGAGTCTTCTTCCGTATTAATTTCCCTACCGATTTTTGTACCATCGGCAAATTTGAAAATGTTGCTACTCGTGTTGGCAATGGAGGACATACCCATCCTGTGGGCGATAACAGAGGCAATTTCCATCCTGTGGGTGATTGTGGACCCCATACCCATCCTGTGGGTGGTATAGTGGACGCCATACACATCCTTTGGGCGGAAGTCACAAACCTCGCTACACACACCACCCTGGACCCTGTCACACCACACACCACATTGGACCCTGTCACACACACCACCCTGGACCCGGCCACACACACCACCCTGGACCCTGCCACACACACACCACATTGGACCCTGCCTCACACACACCACATTGGACCCTGCCACACACACCACCCTGGACCCTGCCTCACACACACCACATTGGACCCTGTCACACACACCACCCTGGACCCTGTCATACTCCACCCTGGACCCCGCTACACACACCACCCTGGACCCTGTCACACACACACCACCCTGGCCCCTGTCACACGCATCACCCTGGACCCCACCACACACACTCCCTGGACCCTGTCACACTCCACCCTGGACCCCGCCACACACACCACCCTGGACCCTGCCACACACACCACACTGGACCCTGCCACACACACCACTATGGACCCTGTCACTCACACCACCCTGGACCCTGTCACACACACCACCCTGGACACTGTCACACACACACCACCCTGGACCCCTGCCACACACGCCACCGTGGACCCCTGCCACACACACCACCGTGGACCCCGCTGCACACACCACCCTGTACCCTGTCACACACTCCACCCTGGACCCTGTCACACACACCACCCTGGATTCTGCCACACACACACCACCCTGGACCCTGTCACACTCACCACCCTGGACCCTGTCACACACACACCACCCTGGACCCTGTCACACACACCACCCTGGACCCTGTCACACACACCACCCTGGACCCTGTCAGACTCCACCCTGGACCCTGTCACACACACATAAGAACATAAGAACAAAGGTAACTGCAGAAGGCCTATTGGCCCATACGAGGCAGCTCCTATTCTATAACCACCCAATCCCACTCATATACTTGTCCAACCCGTGCTTGAAACAATCGAGGGACCCCACCTCCACAATGTTACGCGGCAATTGGTTCCACAAATCAACAACCCTGTTACTGAACCAGTATTTACCCAAGTCTTTCCTAAATCTAAACTTATCCAATTTATATCCATTGTTTCGTGTTCTGTCCTGTGTTGATACTTTTAATACCCTATTAATATCCCCCCGGTTATGTCCATTCATCCACTTGTAAACCTCTATCATGTCACCCCTAACTCTTCGCCTTTCCAGTGAATGCAACTTAAGCTTTGTTAATCTTTCTTCATATGAAAGATTTCTAATTTGGGGAATTAACTTAGTCATCCTACGCTGGACACGTTCAAGTGAATTTATATCCATTCTATAATATGGCGACCAAAACTGAACTGCATAATCTAAATGGGGCCTAACTAGAGCAAGATATAGCTTGAGAACCACACCAGGTGTCTTGTTACTAACGCTGCGATTAATAAATCCAAGTGTCCGATTTGCCTTATTACGAACATTTATGCATTGATCCTTTTGTTTTAAATTCTTACTAATCATAACTCCCAGATCCCTTTCGCAATCCGACTTCGCAATCACAACACCATCTAGCTCGTATCTTGTAACTCTATCATCATTACCTAACCTCAGAACTTTACATTTATCAGCATTAAACTGCATCTGCCAATCCTTTGACCATTTCAAAACCCTATCTAGATCAACTTGAAGTGATAGTGAGTCCTCCTCCGAATTAATTTCCCTACCGATTTTCGTATCATCGGCAAATTTGCAAATGTTGCTACTCAAACCTGAATCTAAATCATTTATATATATTATAAACAACAGAGGTCCCAGGACAGAGCCTTGAGGCACTCCACTTACAACATTTTCCCACTCTGACTTGATTCCATTTATACTAACTCTCTGTTTCCTTTGGTATAGCCATGCCCTAATCCAGCTTAATACTAGCACCCCCAATACCATGAGACTCTATTTTTTTAATCAGTCTTTCATGTGGCACTGTATCAAAAGCTTTGCTAAAGTCAAGGTATACAACATCGCAATCCTTACCACTATCAACTGCCTCAACAATGCTAGAATAAAAAGATAACAAATTTGTTAAACATGAACGGCCATTTATAAAACCATGTTGCGACTCAATTATTAATTTATGTTTTTCAAGATGAAGACGAATTTTATTTGCTATTATAGATTCGAGTAACTTTCCCACAATAGACGTTAGGCTAATTGGTCGATAGTTAGACGCAAGTGATCTATCTCCTTTCTTAAAAACTGGTATCACATTAGCAACTTTCCAAAACTCTGGCACTCTGCCTGACTCTATTGATTTATTAAATATGGTTGACAGTGGGTCACAAAGCTCCTCTTTGCATTCTTTAAGCACCCTAGCAAACACTTCATCCGGCCCTGGGGATTTGTTTGGTTTGAGTTTTACTATTTGTTTAAGAACATCCTCCCTGGTAACTGCTAAACTCGTCAACCTGTCCTCGTCCCCACCCACATAGACTTGTTCGGCTGAAGGCATATTGTTAAGTTCCTCTTTAGTAAATACAGATACAAAATATTTATTAAAAATACTACTCATCTCTTCATCACTATCTGTTATTTGACCTGTCTCAGTTTTTAATGGACCTATCCTTTCCCTAGTCTTAGTACGATATAACTGAAAAAACCCTTTAGGATTTGTCTTTGCTTGCCCTGCTATGCGAACTTCATAGTTTCTTTTTGCTTTCCTTATCTCTTTTTTAACATTTCTAACCAGTTGTACGAATTCCTGTTCTAAAGTGACCTCCCCATTTTTAATCCTTTTGTACCAAGCTCTCTTTTTACCAATAAGGTTCTTCAAATTCTTTGTTATCCACTTTGGGTCATTAGTATTCGATCTATTCAATTTGTATGGTATACTACGTTCCTGTGCTTTGTTTAGAATATTCTTAAATAAGTTATATATTGAATCCACATCGAAATCCCCATTTAAGTCACCTATCGCTGGGTTCATGTCTCGCTCCAAGACCGGCCCACACCCCATACCCAAGACTTTCCAATCAATTTGACCCAAAAAATTTCTTAGGCTATTAAAATCAGCTTTTCGAAAATCTGGCACTTTAACAGAATTTTCTCCTACTGGTCTATTCCATTCTATGCTAAATCTGATTTCTTTGTGATCACTGCTCCCTAGCTCACTCCCTATTTCGATGTCATTAATTTGCGTTTCCCTGTTAGTTAACACTAAATCTAAAATATTATTTTCCCGTGTTGGTTCCTTAATGTGTTGCGTAAGAAAGCAATCGTCAATTAATTCTAGAAAATCTTCTGCTTCACTATTCCCTGTTTTGTTCAACCAGTTTATTCCGCTAAATTAAAGTCACCCATGACATAAATACTGTTAGATCTAGATGCTCTAGATATTTCATCCCATAGATGCTTTGCTTCCATTCTGTCTAAATTTGGTGGCCTATATATTACTCCTATTATAATATTATTAGCTTTTTCGTTTAATTCAATCCAAATAGTTTCTGTGTGTGGCTCTGTTTTGATTCCCTCTTTGAGACTACATTTCAAATTGTCCCTAACATATATGGCTACTCCACCTCCTCGTCTAATATATCTATCTGTGTGAAATAGTTTAAATCCATATATTTGATATTCAGCTAATAGTTCTCTATTTTCTACATTCATCCACGTTTCGGTAAGTGCAATAATATCTATTTTTTCTGTGCAGACAAGAGCATTTAATTCGTTAATTTTATTTCTTAGACTTCTACTGTTAGTGTAATATACCCTAAGTGAATTGTTATTTTGCGGACCTTCTCTTTCCCTGATCGTTTTGCCAATTCCTTTCTCCCACAAACACATACTTTTATTACCTCCTTCCTCCAAATCAATTCCCATACCTCTATCTACTAACAGTTTAAACCCAAACAAACACCTCTAACCACTTCTTCTAACGAGTTCGCAACAGCAACAACCCCAGCTCTCGATAGATGCACCCCATCACGAGCATACATTTCATTTCTTCCATAGAAGTGTTCCCAGTTGTCTATGAAAGATATTGCATTTGATTTGCAATATCTTTCCAGCCGGCAATTGACACCAAGTGCCCTCGATATCCATTCATTTCCCACTCCCTTTCTTGGAAGAATGCCACATATGATCGGGATTCCTCCCTTGCTCCTAACTAACTCTATGGCTGTTTTATACCTCTGAATCAGTTCCTCACTCCTAACTCGACCAACATCATTTCCTCCCACGCTAATGCAAATAATGGGATTGTTCCCATTACCAGCCATAATATCATTCATGTTGTTTATAATATCACCAATGCCAGCTCCGGGATAGCAAACCCTTAACCTGTTCCCCCTATCTCTAGCACAAAACGTTCTATCCAAATACCTTATCTGGGAATCTCCCACAACTAATGTTTGCTTAGGTACTTCCTTTACCTTCTGAGGGGCCTGCGCTTCCTTTCTCTTCGTTGCTTTCCCTTTTGCGCGATCCACAGTCTCTCCACAGCACTCGTCCTCCAAAACGTCAAATGAATTAGAAGTTGCTATGGCGTTTGAAGGCGGCTTTATCAAAGTCTTCTTAAGGCCCCTGTCTTTCAACAACTCTCCAAGACGAGTCCCTTTACTGCTGGTCTCCTCCTTCGTTACTTCTCGTTGTTTTTGGAGCTGACGCACCTCCTCCGCCAGAGCAGTACCAACTCTGTCCTCAGGTGCTCCCACTTAGAGTCACCAGATCCTTAAGGACCACCCTGGACCCTGTCACACACACCACCCTGGACCCTGTCCACACACTCCACTCTGGACCCCCTGCCACACACACACACCACCCTGGACCCTGTCACACTCACCATAAGAACATAAGAACAAAGGTAACTGCAGAAGGCCTATTGGCCCATACGAGGCAGCTCCTATTCTATAACCACCCAATCCCACTCATATACTTGTCCAACCCGTGCTTGAAACAATCGAGGGACCCCACCTCCACAATGTTACGCGGCAATTGGTTCCACAAATCAACAACCCTGTTACTGAACCAGTATTTACCCAAGTCTTTCCTAAATCTAAACTTATCCAATTTATATCCATTGTTTCGTGTTCTGTCCTGTGTTGATACTTTTAATACCCTATTAATATCCCCCCGGTTATGTCCATTCATCCACTTGTAAACCTCTATCATGTCACCCCTAACTCTTCGCCTTTCCAGTGAATGCAACTTAAGCTTTGTTAATCTTTCTTCATATGAAAGATTTCTAATTTGGGGAATTAACTTAGTCATCCTACGCTGGACACGTTCAAGTGAATTTATATCCATTCTATAATATGGCGACCAAAACTGAACTGCATAATCTAAATGGGGCCTAACTAGAGCAAGATATAGCTTGAGAACCACACCAGGTGTCTTGTTACTAACGCTGCGATTAATAAATCCAAGTGTCCGATTTGCCTTATTACGAACATTTATGCATTGATCCTTTTGTTTTAAATTCTTACTAATCATAACTCCCAGATCCCTTTCGCAATCCGACTTCGCAATCACAACACCATCTAGCTCGTATCTTGTAACTCTATCATCATTACCTAACCTCAGAACTTTACATTTATCAGCATTAAACTGCATCTGCCAATCCTTTGACCATTTCAAAACCCTATCTAGATCAACTTGAAGTGATAGTGAGTCCTCCTCCGAATTAATTTCCCTACCGATTTTCGTATCATCGGCAAATTTGCAAATGTTGCTACTCAAACCTGAATCTAAATCATTTATATATATTATAAACAACAGAGGTCCCAGGACAGAGCCTTGAGGCACTCCACTTACAACATTTTCCCACTCTGACTTGATTCCATTTATACTAACTCTCTGTTTCCTTTGGTATAGCCATGCCCTAATCCAGCTTAATATAGCACCCCCAATACCATGAGACTCTATTTTTTTAATCAGTCTTTCATGTGGCACTGTATCAAAAGCTTTGCTAAAGTCAAGGTATACAACATCGCAATCCTTACCACTATCAACTGCCTCAACAATGCTAGAATAAAAAGATAACAAATTTGTTAAACATGAACGGCCATTTATAAAACCATGTTGCGACTCAATTATTAATTTATGTTTTTCAAGATGAAGACGAATTTTATTTGCTATTATAGATTCGAGTAACTTTCCCACAATAGACGTTAGGCTAATTGGTCGATAGTTAGACGCAAGTGATCTATCTCCTTTCTTAAAAACTGGTATCACATTAGCAACTTTCCAAAACTCTGGCACTCTGCCTGACTCTATTGATTTATTAAATATGGTTGACAGTGGGTCACAAAGCTCCTCTTTGCATTCTTTAAGCACCCTAGGCAAACACTTCATCCGGCCCTGGGGATTTGTTTGGTTTGAGTTTTACTATTTGTTTAAGAACATCCTCCCTGGTAACTGCTAAACTCGTCAACCTGTCCTCGTCCCCACCCACATAGACTTGTTCGGCTGAAGGCATATTGTTAAGTTCCTCTTTAGTAAATACAGATACAAAATATTTATTAAAAATACTACTCATCTCTTCATCACTATCTGTTATTTGACCTGTCTCAGTTTTTAATGGACCTATCCTTTCCCTAGTCTTAGTACGATATAACTGAAAAAACCCTTTAGGATTTGTCTTTGCTTGCCCTGCTATGCGAACTTCATAGTTTCTTTTTGCTTTCCTTATCTCTTTTTTAACATTTCTAACCAGTTGTACGAATTCCTGTTCTAAAGTGACCTCCCCATTTTTAATCCTTTTGTACCAAGCTCTCTTTTTACCTATAAGGTTCTTCAAATTCTTTGTTATCCACTTTGGGTCATTAGTATACGATCTATTCAATTTGTATGGTATACTACGTTCCTGTGCTTTGTTTAGAATATTCTTAAATAAGTTATATATTGAATCCACATCGAAATCCCCATTTAAGTCACCTATCGCTGGGTTCATGTCTCGCTCCAAGACCGGCCCACACCCCATACCCAAGCCTTTCCAATCAATTTGACCCAAAAAATTTCTTAGGCTATTAAAATCAGCTTTTCGAAAATCTGGCACTTTAACAGAATTTTCTCCTACTGGTCTATTCCATTCTATGCTAAATCTGATTTCTTTGTGATCACTGCTCCCTAGCTCACTCCCTATTTCGATGTCATTAATTTGCGTTTCCCTGTTAGTTAACACTAAATCTAAAATATTATTTTCCCGTGTTGGTTCCTTAATGTGTTGCGTAAGAAAGCAATCGTCAATTAATTCTAGAAAATCTTCTGCTTCACTATTCCCTGTTTTGTTCAACCAGTTTATTCCGCTAAAATTAAAGTCACCCATGACATAAATACTGTTAGATCTAGATGCTCTAGATATTTCATCCCATAGATGCTTTGCTTCCATTCTGTCTAAATTTTGGTGGCCTATATATTACTCCTATTATAATATTATTAGCTTTTTCGTTTAATTCAATCCAAATAGTTTCTGTGTGTGGCTCTGTTTTGATTCCCTCTTTGAGACTACATTTCAAATTGTCCCTAACATATATGGCTACTCCACCTCCTCGTCTAATATATCTATCTGTGTGAAATAGTTTAAATCCATATATTTGATATTCAGCTAATAGTTCTCTATTTTCTACATTCATCCACGTTTCGGTAAGTGCAATAATATCTATTTTTTCTGTGCAGACAAGAGCATTTAATTCGTTAATTTTATTTCTTAGACTTCTACTGTTAGTGTAATATACCCTAAGTGAATTGTTATTTTGCGGACCTTCTCTTTCCCTGATCGTTTTGCCAATTCCTTTCTCCCACAAACACATACTTTTATTACCTCCTTCCTCCAAATCAATTCCCATACCTCTATCTACTAACAGTTTAAACCCAAACAAACACCTCTAACCACTTCTTCTAACGAGTTCGCAACAGCAACAACCCCAGCTCTCGATAGATGCACCCCATCACGAGCATACATTTCATTTCTTCCATAGAAGTGTTCCCAGTTGTCTATGAAAGATATTGCATTTGATTTGCAATATCTTTCCAGCCGGCAATTGACACCAAGTGCCCTCGATATCCATTCATTTCCCACTCCCTTTCTTGGAAGAATGCCACATATGATCGGGATTCCTCCCTTGCTCCTAACTAACTCTATGGCTGTTTTATACCTCTGAATCAGTTCCTCACTCCTAACTCGACCAACATCATTTCCTCCCACGCTAATGCAAATAATGGGATTGTTCCCATTACCAGCCATAATATCATTCATGTTGTTTATAATATCACCAATGCCAGCTCCGGGATAGCAAACCCTTAACCTGTTCCCCCTATCTCTAGCACAAAAACGTTCTATCCAAATACCTTATCTGGGAATCTCCCACAACTAATGTTTGCTTAGGTACTTCCTTTACTTTCTGAGGGGCCTGCGCTTCCTTTCTCTTCGTTGCTTTCCCTTTTTGCGCGATCCACAGTCTCTCCACAGCACTCGTCCTCCAAAACGTCAAATGAATTTGAAGTTGCTATGGCGTTTGAAGGCGGCTTTATCAAAGTCTTCTTAAGGCCCCTGTCTTTCAGCAACTCTCCAAGACGAGGTCC
>NC_091175.1:36201508-36231508 GCF_040958095.1 Procambarus clarkii
AATGAGTCGGATATAAGGGAAGTTAAGTTGGAAGCCCCCTTGGGAATGAGTGATCATCGTGTATTGAACTTTGAGTACCTGATTGAGCTGGGAATTATCACCCCCAAAAAAGAACTGGGAACCAAAGGGCTGGCGTACTGAAAGGGAAACTATGAGGAAATGAATAATTTCCTATGGGATATACATTGGGACACAGAACTCAGAACCAAGTCCGTACAAGACATGATGGACTATGTCACCCAAAAATGTCAGGAGGCTGTAAGCAGGTTTGTCCCAGCCCGACAGGAAAAACAGAGAAGCAAGGGAAGAATCCGTGGTTTAATAGGGAATGTATGAAAGCAAAGGAGCTGAACAAAAGGGCATGGAGGAACTTCCGTAATAACAGAACACCAGAGAGTAGAGAGAGATACCAGAGAACCAGGAACGAGTATGTCAGTGTGAGAAGAGCAGCTGAGAAAAGGTATGAAAATGATATAGCTAATAAAGCCAAGACCGAACCAAAGCTAGTACACAGTCACATCAGGAGGAAGACAACAGTGAAGGAACAGGTGATGAACTTAGGGTGGGCCAGGACAGGTATACAGAGAATGACAAAGAGGTGTGTGTGAAAAACTCAACAAAAGGTTCCAGGAGGTCTTTACAATAGAACAGGGAGATGTCACGGCGCTAGAGGAGGTGGCAGCAAACCAGGTGACCTTGGATAGGTTCGAAATTGCAAGAGATGAGGTCAAGAAGCACCTATTGGAGCTGGATGTGAGAAAAGCTGTTGGGCCGGAGGGAATCTCGCCATGGGTATTGAAAGAATGTGCAGGAGCACTTTGCTTACCACTCTCCATAGTGCATAGTAGGTCACTGGAAACGGGGGACCTACCAGAAATATGGAAGACTGCTAATGTAGTACCAATATACAAAAAGGGTGACAGACAAGAGGCACTGAACTACAGGCCAGTGTCCTTAACTTGTATACCATGCAAGGTGATGGAAAAGATTGTGAGAAAAACCTAGTAACACATCTGGAGAGAAGACTTCGTGACAACCCATCAACATGGATTCAGGGAGGGTAAATCTTGCCTTACAGGCTTGATAGAATTATACGATCAGGTGACAAAGATTGAACAAGAAAGAGAAGGTGGGCGGACTGCATTTTTTTGGACTGTCGGAAAGCCTTTGACACAGTACCCCATAAAAGGTTGATGCATAAGCTGGAGAAACAGGCAGGAGTAACTGGTAGGGCGCTCCAGTGGATAAGGGAGTACCTAAACAATAGGAAGCAGAGAGTTACAGTGAGGGGTGAGACCTCAGACTGGTGGGAAGTCACCAGTGGAGTCCCACAGGGCTCTGTACTTGGACCTATCCTGTTTCTGATATACGTAAATGATCTCCCAGAGGGTATAGACTCATTCCTCTCAATGTTTGCTGACGACGCCAAAATTATGAAAAGGATTAAGACAGAGGAGGACAGCTTGAGGCTTCAAGAAGACCTGGACAAGCTGCAGGAATGGTCGAACAAATGGCTGTTAGAGTTTAACCCAAGCAAATGTAATGTAATGAAGATAGGTGTAGGAAGCAGGAGACCAGATACAAGGTACCATTTGGGAGATGAAATACTTCAAGAGTCAGAGAGAGAGAAAGACCTGGGGTTGATATCACGCCAGACCTGTCCCCTGAAGCTCATATCAGAGGATAACGGCAGCAGCATATGCCAGGTTGGCTAACATAAGAACGGCCTTTAGAAACTTGTGTAAGGAATCTTTCAGAACATTATATACCACATATGTCAGATCAATCCTGAAGTATGCGGCTCCAGCGTGGAGTCCATATCTAGTCAAGCATAAGACTAAAATGAAAAAGGTTCAAAGGTTTGCCACCAGACTAGTACCCGAGCTGAGAGGTATGAGCTACGAGGAGAGACTACGGAATTAAACCTCACTTCGTTCGAAGACAGAAGAGTTAGGGGGGACATGATCACCACATTCAAGATTCTAAAGGGAATCGACCGAGTTGATAAAGACAGGTTGTTTAACACAAGGGACACACGCACTAGGGGACACAGGTGGAAACTGAGTGCCCAAATGAGCCACAGAGATATTAGAAAGAACTTTTTTAGTGTCAGAGTGGTTGACAAATGGAATGTATTAGGAAGTGATGTGGTGGAGGCTGACTCCATATACAGTTTCAAGTGTAGATATGATAGAGCCCAATAGGCTCAGGAACCTGTACACCTGTTGATTGACATTTGAGAGGCGGGACCAAAGAGCCAGAGCTCAACCCCGGCAAGCACAAATAGGTGAGGACCTATAGGTGAGTACACACCACCCTGGACACTGAGACACACACCAACCTGGACCCTGCCACACACACACCACCCTGGACCCTGCCACACACCACCCTGGACTCTGCCACACACACACCACCCTGGTCCCTGCCACACACACCACCCTGGACTCTGCCACACACACGCCACCCTGGACCCTGCCACACACACCACCCTGGACCCCACTACACACAGCACCCTGGCCCCTGCCACACACACCACCCTGGACCCTGTCACACACAGCATTCAGAATCTTGTACACCACATATGTAAGACCAATCCTGGAGTATACGGCACCAGCATGGAGCCCGTACCTTGTCAAGCACAAGACGAAGCTGGAAAAAGTCCAAAGGTATGCCACTAGACTAGTCCCAGAACTAAGAGGCATGACTTACGAGGAAAGGCTGCGGGAAATGCACCTTACGACTCTAGAAGACATAAGAGTAAGGGAGATATGATCACAACCTACAAAATCCTCAGAGGAATCGATCGGGTAAACAAGGATTAACTATTCACCACTGGTGGGACGCGAACAAGGGGACACAGGTGGAAACTGAGTACCCACATGAGCCACAGAGGCGTTAGAAGGAACTATTTCAGTGTCAGAGTAGTTAATGGATGGAATGCATTAGGCAGTGATGTGGTGGAGGTTCACTCCATACACTATTTCAAATGTAGATATGATAGAGCCCAGTAGGCTCAGGAATCTGTACACCAGTTGATTGACAGTTGAGAGGCGGGACGAAAGGGCCAAAGCTCAACCCCCGTAAGCACAAATAGGTGAGGACCTATAGGTGAGTACACACCACCCTGGACCCCGCCACACACACCACCCTGGACCCTGTCGCACACACCACCCTGGACCCCGCCACACACGCCACCCTGGACCCTGCCACACACACCAGCCTGGACCCCGCCACACACACCACCCTGGACCCTGGCGCACACACCACCCTGGACCCCGCCACACACACCACCCTGGACCCTGTCACACACACCACCCTGGACCCTGTCACACACACCATCCTGGACCCCGCCACACACACACACCACCCTGGACCCTGGCGCACACACCACCCTGGACCCCGCCACACACACCACCCTGGACCCCGCCACACACACCACCTTGGACCCTGTCACACTCCACCCTGGACCCCGCCACACACACCACCCTGGACCCTGTCACACACACCACCCTGGACCCCGCAGCACACACCACCCTGGACCCTGTCACACTTAACCCTGGACCCCGCAACACACATCACTCTGGACCCTTTCACACACCACCCTGGACCCTGCCACACACACCATCTTGGACCCTGTCACACACACCATCCTGGACCCTGTCACACACCACCCCGGACCCCGCTACACACACCATCTTGGACCCTGTCACACACACCATCCTGTACCCTGTCACACACCACCCTTGACCCCGCCACACACACCACCCTGGACCCTGTCACACACATCACCCTGGACCCTGTCACACACACCACCCTGGACACTGTCATACTCCACCCTGGACCCCGGAACACACACCACTCTGAACCCTGCCACACACTCCACCCTGGACCCTGTCACACTCCACCCTGGACCCCGGAACACACACCACTCTGAACCCTGTCACACACACCACCCTGGACCCTGTCACACTCCACCCTGGACCCCGGAACACACACCACTCTGAACCCTGCCACACACTCCACCCTGGACCCTGTCACACTCCACCCTGGACCCTGCTTCACACACCACCCTGGACCCTGCTTCACACACCACCCTGGACCCTGTCACACTCCACCCTGGACCCTGCTACACACACCACCCTGGTCCCTGTCACACACACCACCCTGGACCCTATCACACACACCACCCTGGTCTCTGTCACACTCCACCCTGGACCCCGGAACACACACACTACCCTAGACCCTGTAACATACACCACCCTAGACCCTGTCACACACCACCCTAGACCCTGTCACACACCACCCTGGACCCTGCTACACACTCCACCCTGGCCCCTGCCACACACACCATCTTGGACCCTGTCACACTCCACCCTGGATCCTGTCACACTCCACCCTGGATCCCGCTACACACACACCACCCTGGACCCTGTCACACACACCACCCTGGACTCAGTCACACTCCACCCTGGACCCCGGAACACACACACTACCCTAGACCCTGTAACATACACCACCCTAGACCCTGTCACACACCACCCTGGACCCTGCTACACACTCCACCCTGGCCCCTGCCACACACACCATCTTGGACCCTGTCACACTCCACCCTGGACCCTGTCACACTCCACCCTGGACCCTGCCACACACACCATCTTGGACCCTGTCACACTCCACCCTGGATCCCGCTACACACACCACCCTGGACCCTGTCACACTCCACCCTAGACCCTGTCACTCACACCACCCTGGACCCTGTCACTCACACCACCCTGGACCCTGCCACACACACCATCTTGGACCCTGTCACACTCCACCCTGGATCCCGCTACACACACCACCCTGGACCCTGTCACACTCCACCCTAGACCCTGTCACACACACCACCCTGGACCCTGTCACACTCCACCCTGGACCCTGTCACACACACCACCCTGGATCCCGATACACACACCACCCTGGACCCTGTCACACTCCACCCTGGACCCTGTCACACACACCACCCTGGACCCCGCTACACACTCCACCCTGGACCCTGTCACACACCCCACCCTGGACCCCGCTACACACTCCACCCTGGACCCTGTTACACCACCCTGGACCCAGTCACACACACCACCAGGTATATACCTTGCCACTGAATTTCTAAAAGACAAAGGCAGTGGACTTATATACTGTGACTCGCAGAGTGCACTCCTGGCATTGAACGCACATAGTAGTGACACCCAGAAAACAGTCAGTGATATTCGAATGAATGTTTTAGCTGCTAAAGAAAACAGATTTGAGATTAATTTCGTATGGATACCATCACATGTTGGCATCTCAAGGCATGACACTGTTGATATGCTTGCTAAGACAGCCTGCAGAAAACCAGTGGTAGAAATTGATATGGGTGTTTCATTAGCAGTGACAAAGAGAATACTTAAACAAATATCTAATGAAAATCTCACCGACCTAACAAATTCACAAAGACCTGAAAGTTGTAGCATTAAATATTATGATAGATATCGTGAGGAGACAGTCACATATGGGACTAATAGAACAAGAACCCGGCAATGTGATGTTATAGTGGCCAGAATACGCCTGGGATATAGACGTATCTGGCAGCTTTCTCAAAACCCAAATGTCGAGCACACAATGTGTCAACTTTTGAAAGAGAAAACGTGCACTCCCTTGAACATTATATTGTAGAATGTCCCATACTGACTGACTTTCGCCCTCCTGGGCTAAGGTATGCTGAACTCTGTAGTTACTATATGAGTACTGGAATACTTGATGATATATTGGACTTGTATCCAAGATTGACCATTTAATATATCAATCATACAATGCATATATATGATGTAACTATATAACCTGAGCTTGTAAAAGCACCTTCATCACCTTCAGTGATTAAGTGCTTAATTGCACACTAGTTTCTTTATCAGCTATCTCACCCTGTCAGGGTAAATGAGACAAATGTATGTGAATGCATGTGTGTGTATATGTGTGTGTGTGTATGTATATGTATGGGTATAAAGTATATATGGAAGCTGATCAGAATTACATTTCACCTTTGTGAATGTACATTAATGGCACTATGTAATAGACACATCAAACACTTTACGTAGGGCATACGTAAATCAGTGTATCTATGTATTTACGTATGTAGGCTAGCTTAGCATTTTAAAAGCACCGAATCACCTTCTGTCGTTGAGTATTCAATAAACCATTGAACTATATGTTTAACACGTCTCTAACCCTGTCCATGGAGGACAGAAGAAAATGTATATATGCTGATTAGCATTGCAAATGTGTGGCCACGTCTATGTTAGAAAATATAATAATAAAAAAAACACCACCCTGGACCCTGCCACACACACCACCCTGGAACCTGTCACACACACCACCCTGGACCTTGTCACACTCACCACCCTGGACCCTGTTACACTCCACCTTGGCTCCCGCTTCACACACCACCCTGGACCCTGCCACACACACCACCTTGGTTTCTATCACACACACACACCACCCTGGACCCTGGCACACACCACCCTTGACCCCGCCACACACACCACCTTGGACACTGTCACACACCACCCTGGACCCTGCAGCAGACAACACCCTGGACGCTGCCACACACCACCATGGACCCTGCCACACACACCACCCTGGACGCTGCCACACACACCACCATGGACCCTGCCACACACACCACTCTGGACGCTGCCACACACACCACCCTAGACCCCGCCACACACACACCACCCTGGACCCTGCCACACACACACCACCCTGGACGCTGCCACACACACCACCATGGACCCTGCCACACACACCACCCTGGACCCTGTCACACTCCACCCTGGCTCCCGCTTCACACACCACCCTGGACCCTGCCACACACACCACCTTGGTTCCTATCACACACACACCCCACCCTGGACCTTGCCACACACACCAGCCTGGACCCTGCCACACACACCGCCCTTGACCCTGTTACAGTACTCCACCGTGAACACCGCCACACACACTACCCTGGACCCTGTCACACACACCACCCTGGACCCTGTCACAGAACTCCACCCTGGACCCCGCTACACACACCACCCTGGACCCTGTCACTCACACCAACTGGACCCCGCCACACACACCACCCTGGACCCTGCCACACATACCACCCTGGACCCTGCCACACACACCACCCATGACCCTGTTACAGTACTCCACCGTGAACACCGCCACACACATCACCCTGGACCCTGTCACACTCCATCCTGGACCCGGCCACACACACCACCCTGGACCCTGTCACTCACACCACCCTGGACCATGTCACTCACACCACCCTGGACCCTGTCAAACACACCTCCCTGGACCCTGCCACACACACCACCCTGGACCCTGTCACTCACACCACCCTGGACACTGTCACTCACACCACCCTGGACCATGTCACTCACACCACCCTGGACCCTGTCAAACACACCTCCCTGGACCCTGCCACACACACCACCCTGGACCCTGTCACTCACACCACCCTGGACCCTGTCACTCACACCACCTTGTACCCTGTAACACACACCACCCTGGACCCTGTAACACACACCACCCTGGACTCTGCCACACACACACCACCCTGGACCCTGCCACACACACCACCCTGGACCCCACTACACACAGCATCCTGGCCCCTGCCACACACACCACCCTGGACCCTGTCACACACACCATTCAGAATCTTGTACACCACATATGTAAGACCAATCCTGGAGTATACGGCACCAGCATGGAGCCCGTACCTTGTGAAGCACAAGACGAAGCTGGAAAAAGTCCAAAGGTATGGCACTAGACTAGTCCCAGAACTAAGAGGCATGACTTACGAGGAAAGGCTGCGAGAAATGCACCCTACGAAACTGGAAGACATAAGAGTAAGGGGAGATATGATCACAACCTACAAAATCCTCAGAGGAATCGATCGGGTAAACAAGGATTAACTATTCACCACTGGTGGGACGCGAACAAGGGGACACAGGTGGAAACTGAGTACCCACATGAGCCACAGAGGCGTTAGAAGGAACTATTTCAGTGTCAGAGTAGTTAATGGATGGAATGCATTAGGCAGTGATGTGGTGGAGGTTCACTCCATACACTATTTCAAATGTAGATATGATAGAGCCCAGTAGGCTCAGGAATCTGTACACCAAATGATTGACAGTTGAGAGGCGGGACGAAAGAGCCTAAGCTCAACCCCCGCAAGCACAATTAGGTGAGGACCTATAGGTAAGTACACACCACCCTGGACCCCGCCACACACACCCAGCACCCTGTCACACACACCATCCTGGACCCCGCCACACACACCACCCTGGACCCTGTCGCACACACCACCCTGGACCCTGTCACACACACCACCTTGGACCCCGCAACACACACCACTCTAGACCCTGTCACACCATCCTGGACCCTGTCACACACCACCCTGGACCCTGCCACACACACCATCCTGGACCCTGTCACACTCCACCCTGGACCCCGCTATACACACACGTCCCAGGACCCTGTCACACACCACCCTTGACCCCGCCACACACATCACCCTGGACCCTGTAACACACATCACCCTGGACCCTGTCACACACACTACCCTAAAACCTGTCACACTCCACCCTGGACCCTGTCACACTCCACCCTGGACCCTGCTACACACACCACCCTGGACCCCGCTACACACACCACCCTGGACCCTGCCACACACATCACCCTGGACCCTGTAACACACATCACCCTGGACCCTGTCACACACACTACCCTAAAACCTGTCACACTCCACCCTGGACCCTGTCACACTCCACCCTGGACCCTGCTACACACACCACCCTGGACCCCGCTACACACACCACTCTGGACCCTGTCAAACACACCATCCTGGACCCTGTCACACTCCACCCTGGACCCTGCAACACACACCACCCTGGACACTGTCACACACACCACCCTGGACCCTGCCACACACACCACCCTGGACAATGCCACACACACCACCCTGGACCCCGCCACACACACCACCCTGGACCCTGCCACACACACCACCCTGGACCCTGTCAACACACCATCCTGGACCCTGTCACACTCCACCCTGGACCCCGCTACACACACCACTCTGAACCCTGCCACACACTCCACCCTGGACCCTGTCACACTCCACCCTGGACCCTGCTACACACACCACCCTGGATCCCGCTACACACACCATCCTGGACCCTGTCACACACCACCCTGGACCCTGCCACACACACCATCTTGGACCCTGTCACACTCCACCCTGGATCCCGCTACACACACCACCCTGGACTCTGTCACACTCCACCATGGACCCTGTCACTCACACCACCCTGGACCCTGTCACACACACCACCCTGGATCCCGATACACACACCACCCTGGACCCTGTCACACTCCACCCTGGACCCTGTCACTCACACCACCCTGGACCCTGTCACACACACCACCCTGGATCCCGATACACACACCATCTTGGACCCTGTCACACTCCACCCTGGATCCCGCTACACACACCACCCTGGACTCTGTCACACTCCACCCTGGACCCTGTCACTCACACCACCCTGGTCCCTGTCACACTCCACCCTGGATCCCGATACACACACCACCCTGGACCCTGTCACACTCCACCCTGGACCCTGTCACACACCCCACCCTGGACCCCGCTACACACTCCACCCTGGACCCTGTCACACACCCCACCCTGGACCCCGCTACACACACCACCCTGGACCCTGTTACACACACCACCCTGGACCCTGCTACACACTCCACCCTGGACCCTGCCACACACCCCACCCTGGACCCCGCTACAGACTCCACCCTGGACCCTGTTACACCACCCTGGACCCTGTCACACACACCACCAGGTATATACCTTGGCACTGAATTTCTAAAAGACAAAGGCAGTGGACTTATATACTGTGACTCGCAGAGTGCACTCCTGGCATTGAACGCACATAGTAGTGACACCCAGAAAATAGTCAGTGATATTCGAATGAATGTTTTAGCTGCTAAAGAAAACAGATTTGAGATTTAATTCGTATGGATACCATCACATGTTGGCATCTCAAGGCATGACACTGTTGATATGCTTGCTAAGACAGCCTGCAGAAAACCAGTGGTAGAAATTTATATGGGTGTTTCATTAGCAGTGACAAAGAGAATACTTAAACAAATATCTAATGAAAATCTCACCTACCTAACAAATTCACAAAGACCTGAAAGTTGTAGCATTAAATATTATGATAGATATCGTGAGGAGACAGTCACATATGAGACTAATAGAACAAGAACCCGGCAATGTGATGTTATAGTGGCCAGAATACGCCTGGGTTATAGACGTATCTGGCAGCTTTCTCAAAACCCAAATGTCGAGCACACAATGTGTCAAGTTTTGAAAGAGAAAACGTGCACTACGTTGAACATTATATTGTAGAATGTCCCATACTGACTGACTTTCGCCCTCCTGGGCTAAGGTATGCTGAACTCTGTAGTTACTCTATGAGTACTGGAACACTTTATGATATATTGGACTTGTATCCAAGATTGACCATTTAATATATCAATCATACAATGTATATATTGTGACGGTGTTCCCCCCCTTATATTCCTCCCACGCCTGCAGTAAGAGTCATGTCCACTTTACCCGAGCGTTCTCTACGTCGCAGGCATCAGTTTGATATATGTGGGAGAATGTAGTGTTGTCGGAGTGCCGAGAAATTTGTAAAAGAAGAGTATTTTGGCCTGTGGTTTAGGCCCTTTAGGAAGCCAATATGGCGCTGGCTCTTCTGTTTTGCCGCCAAAACTGTGTGACGTCAGTGACACCAGATTGGTCACCGACAGCGACGTGGCACAGGGAGCTAATGAAAACCTCCCGTGGCGAATATGACGTCACGAAGGAAAGGGGGTCCGGTCATCGCGCTGCGCTGGCGCCATCAGACTAAGACAGCACGTCAAGGAGGTCGGACATGCGCTGGGGGGTCCTGTCAGTTGGACAGTTTACCCCGACTCCGGAGGATTTACGCATCACCCGTGGTCTGCCATCACCTGTGGGGTCTTCCTTCGTTCATGTGTTGGACCAGAGAAGGAACTGACAGAATATTGAGTAACAAGAGCTCCAGGAACAGGTGTTGTGCAAGAGTGGAGTCTAGGCAGTGACGTATGCGACGGCTGATAGCTTCACAGTGATGACGTAGTGGCTGGGCCAATCCTCCGGAGGGAATCTGTCTGACACGACACGTCAAGGTGGTTGGACGTGCGAAGATTGGTCCTGTCAGTTTGACAGTTGTTTCCCGCTCCCGTGGATTTTACGCGTCACCCGAAGTCTGCAAGTACTCTGTGAGGTCTTCATTCGTTCATGTGTTGGACCAGAGAGGGAATCAACGGGATATTGAGCAACAAGTGCTCCAGGACAGGTACTGTGCAAGAAGAAGTGAAGTCTGTGCAGTGACGTATGCAATGTCTGAGGCAGTTCACCCGTTTGTGACAGCGTAGTGGCTGGACCGAGCCACCGGGAAGCAGTGGAAGAAGAAAACTATTCGGGAATCCGAACGACTAAAGCCGAGACGTAGGCAGGCAGCCGTAGCTGGGAGGAAAAGTTGACGGCCGGGAGACCAACTCCAACCCTACAAGAAGTCGAGGAGGAGCACGGACCTGCAGTGAAAAGGCACGGAGACGACGCGTTTATGGTGGGACGTTGATTGAGTTCCTGGAGGACACGACAGAGTGTGTGTGGGGGCGTTCCCTACACGAGGCAGGAGCCAGGACCAGGAGCTACAACTCAACTCTCACCGGAGGATAGGTGGAAGTAGGTGATTCTAGTTTCCCTCCCAATTCCCCTTTAGTCAGCTATATTATTTAGCCAGAGTATTTTGTATGTCGTGAGCAAGGCTCACCTATGTCACAGTAAGGCACAAGTGTGCAGTGGGGCTACATAGAGTCCTCACGGTATCTATGATAATTATTGGTGTGTGCAGGCACCCGGAGTAATTGATGAATTTACTGTGTTGATAATGTCTTTCATGAGACTTTAATATGATCAGTTATTGAGAGAGTATATATATATATAAATATGCCAGTATTTGGAGTTAGGCTATGTGCCCAGTAACTATGTTATTACCATTATTGATGTCTATGATTCATCCATATATATATATGTCTATGCTTGTGTATTGAATAATCATTCATGTGTGCAGTGATTAATTGTTATCGCCCATGAAAGGAATTACTGACAATTCCAGTGATATATACTTGCATACGTTATCATTAAATGAAGGGCACTGTGTAATACCATGACAGTGAATTATTGTGACCTTTAATATAGAAATGTTTGATTGAGCTCAAGATAAGTGCAGCGAAGTATTTACGTGCTATTGTCGCAAATAAATATTGTGTGTTCGAACTTCTAGTGATCTTTGAGAATTTAAAGAAACAGAGCGCGTGACGCCAGGAACACAAGCAATAAACGTTCACACGGCGAGATGGGCGCGGCCCAGCTGATTTTGACATTGACGTGAGGGGGAGCATTGTCAGCTTGGCGAGTTCATGATTATATGTGTGGGAACGAGCGACTTCGGCTTGAAACAGCTGTTTGCTTATTTGATATAATCTTGTGATGTCTTTGAAGGAGTTTTAAGTAAAATACAAAGTACATTGGTGTTTATATCATCCCCTCCATATTTCTTGTGGCTATATAAAACCTGAAAGCAAATAGGGATAGAAGTAAATACCTGCCTGATATCAAATCTATTGAGTGTGTCCTTACCACTGTTACCACAATTCAACAAAACCACTGACGTGTTACTGGACACCGGAAACACCAGTTGGCGACCTTGTGGTTAGTAGTAGAGCCCATGACGGGGCGGGCACACAATAGGCAAGTGAACAAGTTGTGTTCCCACTCCTTCTCAATCAGAGGCCGGTTGGGATTGACTGGGATACTCTCCTGGCGTACAGTGGCGCCGCGAGGATAGCGTGAAGACCCGCAGGGCTACGGTGAGTGACCTTGAGTATACTGTTACTCGCCCCTTTCCCCTCTCATTGGAGGTGAACCCCGACATTGGCGACCTTGCCAGGATTAAGTACGTATACTGTCGCTCACCGAGAAACCCCGACAATATATGATGTAACTACATATCCTGAGCTTGTAAAAGCACCTTCATCACCTTCAGTGTTTAAGAGCTTAATTGCACACTAGTTTCTTTATCAGCTATCTCACCCTGTCAGAGTAAATGAGACAAATGTATGTGAATGCATGTGTGTATATATGTATGTATATGTGTGTGTGTATGTATATGTATGGGTATAAAGTATATATGGAAGCTGATCAGAATTACATTTCACCTTTGTGAATGTACATTAATGGCACTATGTAATAGACACATCAAACACTTTACGTAGGGCATACGTAAATCAGTGTATCTATGTATTTACGTATGTAGGTTAGCTTAGCATTTTAAAAGCACCGAATCACCTTCTGTCGTTGAGTATTCAATAAACCATTGAACTATATGTTTAACACGTCTCTAACCCTGTCCATGGAGGACAGAAGAAAATGTATATATGGTGATTAGCATTGCAAATGTGTGGCCACGTCTATGGTAGAAAATAATAATAATAAAAAAAAAAAACACACTGGACCCTGCCACACACACCACCCTTGACCCCGCTACACACACTACCCTGGACCCTGCCACACTCACCACCCTGGACCCTGCAACACACCACCCTGGACCCTGTCACACACACCATCCTGGACCACGCTACACACACCACCCTGGACCCTGCCACACACACCATCCTGGACCCTGTCACACTCCTCCCTGGACCCCGCCATACACACCACCCTGGACCCTGTCACACACACCACCCTTGACCCCGCCACACACACCACCTTGGACCCTGCAGCAGACAACACCCTGGACCATGCCACACACACCACCCTGGACGCTGCCACACACACCACCATGGACCCTGCCACACACACCACCCTGGACGCTGCCACACACACCACCCTAGACCCCGCCACACACACACCACCCTGGACCCTGCCACACACACCACCCTGGACGCTGCCACACACACCACCATGGACCCTGCTACACAAACCACCCTGGACCCTGTCACACTCCACCCTGGCTCCCGCTTCACACACCACCCTGGACCCTGCCACACACACCACCTTGGTTCCTATCACACACACACACCACCCTGGACCCTGGCACACACCACCCTTGACCCCGCCACATACACCACCCTTGACCCTGCCACACACACCACCCTGGACCCTGTCATACTCCACCCTGGACCCAGCAACACACACCACCCTGGACCCTGCCAAACACACCAGCCTGGACCCTGCCACACACACCACCCTTGACCCTGTTACAGGACTCCACCGTGAACAACGCCACACACACCACCCTGGACCCTGTCACACACACCACCCTGGACCCTGTCACAGAACTCCACCCTGGACCCCGCTACACACACCACACTGGACCCTGTCACTCACACCAACTGGACCCCGCCACACACACCACCCTGGACCCTGCCACACATACCACCCTGGACCCTGCCACACACACCACCCTGGACCCTGTCACACTCCATCCTGGACCCCGCCACACACACCACCCTGGACCCTGTCACTCACACCACCCTGTACCCTGTCACACACACCACCCTGGACCCTGTCACTCACACCACCCTGGACCCTGTCACACACACCACCCTGGACCCTGTCAAACACCCACCCTGGACCCTGTCACACACACCACCCTGGACCCTGTCACTCACACCACCCTGGACCCTATCACACACACACCACCCTGGGCCATGCCACACACACCACCCTGGACCCTGTCACTCACACCACCCTGGACCCTGTCACTCACACCACCCTGCACCCTGTCACACACACCACCTGGACCCCGCCACACACACCACCCTGGACCCTGTAACACACACCACCCTGGACCCCGCCACACACACCACCCTGGACCCTGTAACACACACCACCCTGCACCCTGTCACACACACCACCCTGGACCCCGCCACACACACCACTCTTGAACCTGGAACACACCACCCTGGACCCTGTCACTCAAACCACCCTGGACCCTGTCACACACACCACCATGGAACCTGTCACACACACCACCATGGACCCTGTCACTCACACCACCCTCGACCCTGTCACACACACCACCCTGGACCCTGTCACTCACACCACCCTGGACCCTGTAACACACACCACCCTGGACCCTGTCACACACACCACCCTGGACCCTGTCACACACACCACCCTGGACCCTGTCACTCACACCACCCTGGACCCTATCACACACAAACCACCCTGGGACATGCCACACACCCACCCTGGACCCTGTCATTCACACCACCCTGGACCCCGCCATACACACCACTCTTCAACTTGGAACACACCACCCTGGACCCTGTCACTCACACCACCCTGGACCCTGCCACACACCACCCTGGACCCTGTCACACACACCACCCTGGACCCCGCCACACACACACCACCCTGGACCTTGTCACACACACCACCCTGGACCCTGCCACACACACCACCCTGGACCCTGCCACACACACCACCCTGGACCCCGCCACACACACCACCCTGGACCCTGCCACACACCACCCTGGACCCTGTAACACACACCACCCTGGACCCTGTCACTCACACCACCCTGGACTCCGCCACACACACCAACCTGGACCCCGCCACACACACCACCCTGGACCCTGTAACACACACCACCCTGGACCCCGCCACACACACCCCTGGACCCTGTCACACACACCACCCTGGACCCTGTCACACACACCAACCTGGAACCCGCCACTCACACCACCCAGGACCTTGTCACACACACCATCCTGGGCCATGCCACACACACACACCACCCTCGACCCTGTCACACACACCACCCTGGACCCCGCACTCCCACCACCCTGGACTCCACTACACACACCACCTGGAACCCACCACTCACACCACCCTGGCCCCCACCACACACACCACCCTGGACCGAGCCACACACACCACCCTTGGCCCTGTTACAGTACTCCACCGTGAACACCGCCACACACACCACCCTGGACCCCGCCACACACACCACCCTGGACCGAGCCACACCTCCATCCTGGGCCCGCCACACACACCACCCTGGACCCTGTCACTCACACCACCACCACTGGACCATGCCACACACACCATCTTGGACCCAGCTACACACACCACCCTGGACCCCGCCACACACACCACCTTGACCCTGTCACTCACAGCACCCTGGAAAATGTCACACACACCACTCTTGAACCTGGAACACACCACCCTGGACCCTGTCACACACACCACCCTGGACCCTGTCACACACACCACCCTGGACCCCGCCACACACACACCACCCTGGACTCTGTCACACACCACTCTGGACCCTGCCACACACATCACCCTGGACCCTATCACACACACCATCCTGGACCCTGTCACACACACACACCCTGGACCCAGTCACACTCACTACCCTGGACCCCGCCATACACACACCACATTGGACCCTGTCACACACACCACCCTGGACTCCGCTACACACACCACCCTGGACCCCGCCACACACTCCACCCTGGACCCTGCCACACACACCACCCTGGACCCCGCCACACACTCCACCCTGGACCCTTCCGCACACACCACCCTGGACCCCGCTACACACACCACCCTGTACCCTGTCACACAGATTACCTTGAATCCTGCCACACACACACCAGCCTGGACCCTGTCACACTCCACCCTGGACCCCGCCACTCACACCACCCTAGACCCCGCTACATACAACACCCTGGACCCTGGCACACACACCACTCTGGACCACTTCAGGGTGGTGTGTGTGCCACACACACACCACCCTATCTCACTCCACCCTGGACGGCCCCGCTACACACTCCACCCTGAACCCTGCCACACGCACCACCTTGGACCCTGTCACACACTCCACCCTGGACCCTGTCACACACACCACCCTGAACCCCACCACTCACACCACCCTGGACCCTGTCACACACACCACCCTGGATCTTGCCACACACACCACCTTGGACCCTGTCACACACTCCACCCTGGACCCTGTCACACACACCACCCTGAACCCCACCACACACACCACACTGGACCCTGCCACACACATCACACTGGACCCTGCCACACACACCACCCTGGACCCTGTCACACACACCACACTGGACCCTGCCACACACACACCACCCTGAACCCCACCACTCACACCACCCTGGGTCATGCCACACACACCACCCTGGACCCTGTCCCACTCCACCCTGGACCCCGCAAGACACACCACCCTGGACCCTGTCACACACACCACCCTGGATCCTGCCACCCACACCACCCTGGACCCTGTCACACACACCAACCTGGACCCTGTCACACACACCACCCTGGACCCTGTCACACACACCACCCTGGACCCTCTCACACACACCGCACTGGACCCCTGCCACACACACCACCCTGGATCTTGCCACACACACCACCCTGGACCCTGTCACACACACCACACTGGCCCCTGCCACACACCACCCTGGACTCTACCACACACACCACCCTAGACCCTGCCACACACACCACCTTGGACCCGGTCCCACCCCACCCTAGACCCTATCACATACACCACCCTGGACCCTGTCACACACACCACCCTTGACCCTGCCACACACTTCACCCTGGACCCTGTCACACACAAAATCCTGGACCCTGTCGCACACATCACCCTGGACCCTGCCACACACACACCACCCTGGACCCTGTCACACACACCACCCTGGACCCTACCATCACACCACCCTAGACCCTGCCACACACACCACCTTGGACCCTTCAACACACACACCACCCTTGACCTCGCCACACACACTACCCTGGACCCTGCCACACACACCATCATGGACCTTGTCACACTCCACCCTGAACCCCGCAACACATACCACCTTGGACCCTGTCACACACATCACCCTGGACCCTGTCACACTCCACCCTGGCCCCCGCATCACACACCACCCTGGACCCTGCCACACACACCACCTTGGTCCCTATCACACACACACCGCCCTGGACCCTGGCACACACCACCCTTGACCCCGCCATATACACCACCCTGGACCCTGCCTCACACACCACCCTGGACCCTGTCACACTCCACCCTGGACTCCAGAACACACACCCCTCGGGACCCTGTCACACACACCACCCTGGACCCCGCTACACACACACCACCCTGGACCCTGTCACACACACACCACCCTGGTCCCTGCTACACACACCACCCTGGACCCTGTCACACACATTACCCTGGACCCTGCCACTCACACCACCCTGGACCCTGCCACACACACCACCCTGGACCCTGTCACACACACCACACTGGACCCTGCCACACACACACCACCCTGAACCCCACCACTCACACCACCCTGGACCATGCCACACACACCACCCTGGACCCTGTCCCACTCCACCCTGGACCCCGCAAGACACACCACCCTGGACCCTGTCACACACACCACACTGGCCCCTGCCACACACCACCCTGGACCCTACCACACACACCACCCTAAACCCTGCCACACACACCACCTTGGACTCGGTCCCACCCCACCCTAGACCCTATCACATACACCACCCTGGACCCTGTCACACACACCACCCTTCACCCTGCCACACACTTCACCCTGGACCCTGTCACACACAAAATCCTGGACCCTGTCACACACACCACCCTGGACCCTGTCACACACATTACCCTGGACCCTGCTACACACACCACCCTGGGTGGTGTGTGTAGACACAGAGTTCTCCCATATTAACAGGAATTTGATGAAAGAAAGTGAGTAGCCCCTCACTATGCTCGAGTTGCCCTTGGGAGGTGGTGATCTTTGGAGGTGAAATACTCCGAAATTACCATCTCTTTTAAGGATCTGAGCTGTGGTGCAGTGGGTTAAAGGCCTACCAGTTATGCCAGTTGCTGTAAGGCTTCTGTGCTGGCTAGGGTTCGAATCTCCTGGTGGGAAAGTGTTCTAAGGTTGTTTAATTTTTTTCTTATGAAATGATAAAGCTACCCATTTCATTATGTATGATGTCAATTTTTTTTTATTGGAGTTAAAATTAACGTAGATATATGACCGAACCTAACCAACCCTACCTAACCTAACCTAACCTATCTTTATAGGTTAGGTTAGGTTAGGTAGCCGAAAAAGTTAGGTTAGGTTAGGTTAGGTAGGTTAGGTAGTCGAAAAACAATTAATTCATGAAAACTTGGCTTATTAGGCAAATCGGGCCTTGCATAGTAGGCTGAGAAGTGAGTTCTGGCTATTAGGTACGACATATATATATATATATATATATATATATATATATATATATATATATATATATTATATATATATATATATATATATATATAATATATATAATGCACAACTTGCCTAAACACCGCAAGAGAGATTAAACAACCTTAGAACACTTTCCCACCAGGAGATTCGAACCCTAGCCAGCACAGAAGCCTTACAGCAACTGGCATAGCTGGTAGGCCTTTAACCCACTGCACCACAGCTCAGATCCTTAAAAGAGATGGTAATTTCGGAGTATTTCACCTCCAAAGATCACCACCTCCCAAGGGCAACTCGAGCATAGTGAGGGGCTACTCACTTTCTTTCATCAAATTCCTGTTAATATGGGAGAACTCTGTGTCTACACACACCACCCAGGGTGGTGTGTGTAGCAGGGTCCAGGGTAATGTGTGTGACAGGGTCCAGGGTGGTGTGTGTGACAGGGTCCAGGATTTTGTGTGTGACAGGGTCCAGGGTGAAGTGTGTGGCAGGGTGAAGGGTGGTGTGTGTGACAGGGTCCAGGGTGGTGTATGTGATAGGGTCTAGGGTGGGGTGGGACCGAGTCCAAGGTGGTGTGTGTGGCAGGGTCTAGGGTGGTGTGTGTGGTAGGGTCCAGGGGTGGTGTGTGGCAGGGGCCAGTGTGGTGTGTGTGACAGGGTCCAGGGTGGTGTGTCTTGCGGGTCCAGGGTGGAGTGGGACAGGGTCCAGGTGGTGTGTGTGGCATGGTCCAGGGTGGTGTGAGTGGTGGGGTTCAGGGTGGTGTGTGTGTGGCAGGGTCCAGTGTGGTGTGTGTGACAGGGTCCAGGGTGGTGTGTGTGGCAGGGTCCAGGGTGGTGTGAGTGGCAAGGGTCCAGGGTAATGTGTGTGACAGGGTCCAGGGTGGTGTGTGTAGCAGGGACCAGGGTGGTGTGTGTGTAACAGGGTCCAGGGTGGTGTGTGTGTAGCGGGGTCCAGGGTGGTGTGTGTGACAGGGTCCCGAGGGGTGTGTGTTCTGGAGTCCAGGGTGGAGTGTGACAGGGTCCAGGGTGGTGTGTGAGGCAGGGTCCAGGGTGGTGTATATGGCGGGGTCAAGGGTGGTGTGTGCCAGGGTCCAGGGCGGTGTGTGTGTGTGATAGGGACCAAGGTGGTGTGTGTGGCAGGGTCCAGGTGGTGTGTGATGCGGGGGCCAGGGTGGAGTGTGACAGGGTTCAGGGTGATGTGTGTGACAGGGTCCAAGGTGGTATGTGTTGCGGGGTTGAGGGTGGAGTGTGACAAGGTCCATGATGGTGTGTGTGGCAGGGTCCAGGGTAGTGTGTGTGGCGAGGTCAAGGGGGTGTGTGTGTTGAAGGGTCCAAGGTGGTGTGTGTGGCAGGGTCTAGGGTGGTGTGATGGTAGGGTCCAGGGTGGTGTGTGTGACAGGGTCCAGGGTGGTGTGTGTGTGGCAGGGTCCAGGGTGATGTGTGTGACAGGGTCCAGGATTTTGGTGTGTGACAGGGTCCAGGGTGAAGTGTGTGGCAGGGTCAAGGGTGGTGTGTGTGACAGGGTCCAGGGTGGTGTATGTGATAGGGTCTAGGGTGGGGTGGGACCGGGTCCAAGGTGGTTGTGTGTGGCAGGGTCTAGGGTGGTGTGTGTGGTAGAGGTCCAGGGTGGTGTGTGGCAGGGGCCAGTGTGGTGTGTGTGAACAGGGTCCAGGGTGGTGTGTGTGGCAAGATCCAGGGTGGTGTGTGTGGCAGGTGTCCAGTGCGGTGTGTGTGAGAGGGTCCAGGGTGGTGTGGTGACAGGGTCCAGGGTGGTGTGTGTGACAGGGTCCAGGTTGGTGTGTGTGACAGGGTCCAGGGTGGTGTGGGTGGCAGGATCCAGGGTGGTGTGTGTGACAGGGTCCAGGGTGGTGGTGTCTTGCGGGGTCCAGGGTGGAGTGGGACAGGGTCCAGAGTGGTGTGTGTGGCATGACCCAGGGTGGTGTGAGTGGTGGGGTTCAGGGTGGTGTGTGTGTGGCAGGGTCCAGTGTGGTGTGTGTGACAGGGTCCAGGGTGGTGTTGTGTGGCAGGGTCCAGTGTGATGTGTGTGGCAGGGTCCAGTGTGGTGTGTGTGGTGGGGTCAGGGTGGTGTGTGTGACAGGGTCCCAGGGTGGAGTGTGTGACAGGGTCCAAGGTGGTGTGTGTGGCAAGATCCAGGGTGGTGTGTGTGACAGGGTCCAGGGTGTGTTGAGTGGTGGGGTTCAGGGTGGTGTGTGTGACAGGGTCCAGGGTGGAGTGTGTGACAGGGGTCCAAGGTGGTGCGTGTGGCAGGGTTCAGGGTGGAGTGTGTAGCGGGGCCGTCCAGGGTGGAGTGAGATAGGGTGTGTGTGTGTGGCACACACACCACCCTGAAGTGGTCCAGAGTGGTGTGTGTGCCAGGGTCCAGGGTGTTGTATGTAGCGGGGTCTAGGGTGGTGTGAGTGGCGGGGTGCAGGGTGGAGTGTGACAGGGTCCAGGCTGGTGTGTGTGTGGCAGGATTCAAGGTAATCTGTGTGACAGGGTACAGGGTGGTGTGTGTAGCGGGGTCCAGGGTGGTGTGTGCGGAAGGGTCCAGGGTGGAGTGTGTGGCGGGGTCCAGGGTGGTGTGTGTGGCAGGGTCCAGGGTGGAGTGTGTGGCGGGGTCCAGGTTGGTGTGTGTAGCGGAGTCCAGGGTGGTGTGTGTGACAGAGTCCAATGTGGTGTGTGTATGGCGGGGTCCAGGGTAGTGAGTGTGACTGGGTCCAGGGTGGTGTGTGTGTGACAGGGTCCAGGATGGTGTGTGTGATAGGGTCCAGGGTGATGTGTGTGTGGCAGGGTCCAGAGTGGTGTGTGACAGAGTCCAGGGTGGTGTGTGTGTGGCGGGGTCCAGGGTGGTGTGTGTGACAGGGTCCAGGGTGGTGTGTGTGACAGGGTCGATGGTGGTGTGTGTGTGGCGGGGTCCAGGGTGGTGTGTGTGACAGGGTCCAGGGTGGTGTGTTCCAGGTTCAAGAGTGATGTGTGTGACATTTTCCAGGGTGCTGTGAGTGACAGGGTCAAGGGTGGTGTGTGTGGCGGGGTCCAGGGTGGTGTGTGTAGCTGGGTCCAAGATGGTGTGTGTGGCATGGTCCAGGGTGGTGTGAGTGACAGGGTCCAGGGTGGTGTGTGTGGCGGGGCCCAGGATGGAGTGTGTGGCTCGGTCCAGGGTGGTGTGTGTGGCGGGGTCCAGGGTGGTGTGTGTGGCGGTGTTCACGGTGGAGTACTGTAACAGGGCCAAGGGTGGTGTGTGTGGCTCGGTCCAGGGTGGTGTGTGTGGTGGGGGCCAGGGTGGTGTGAGTGGTGGGTTCCAGGGTGGTGTGTGTAGTGGAGTCCAGGGTGGTGGGAGTGGCGGGGTCCAGGGTGGTGTGTGTGACAGGGTCGAGGGTGGTGTGTGTGTGGCATGGCCCAGGATGGTGTGTGTGACAAGGTCCTGGGTGTGTGAGTGGCGGGTTCCAGGTTGGTGTGTGTGACAGGGTCCAGGGTGGGTGTGTGACAGGGTCCAGGGTGGTGTGTGTGGCGGGGTCCAGGGTGGTGTGTGTTACAGGGTCCAGGGTGGTGTGTGTGGCGGGGTCCAGGTTGGTGTGTGTGGCGGAGTCCAGGGTGGTGTGAGTGACAGGGTCCAGGGTGGTGTGTGTTACAGGGTCCAGGGTGGTGTGTGGCAGGGTCCAGGGTGGTGTGTGGGCGGGGTCCAGGGTGGTGTGTGTGGCAGGGTCCAGGGTGGTGTGTGTGGCAGGGTCCAGGGTGGTGTGTGTGACATGGTCCAGGGTGGTGTGTGTGTGGCGGGGTCCAGGGTGGTGTGTGTGACAGGGTCCAGGGTGGTGTGTGGCAGGGTCCAGGGTGGTGTGAGTGACAGGGTCCAGGGTGGTGTGTTCCAAGTTGAAGAGTGGTGTGTATGGCGGGGTCCAGGGTGGTGTGAATGACAGGGTCCAGGGTGGTGTGTGTGGCATGTCCCAGGGTGGTGTGTGTGTGATAGGGTCCAGGGTGGTGTGAGTGACAGGGTCCAGGGTGGTGTGTGTGACAGGGTCCAGGGTGGTGTGTTTGACAGGGTCCAGGGTGGTGTGTGTTACAGGGTCCAGGGTGGTGTGAGTGACAGGGTCCAGGGTGGTGTGTGTGACAGGGTCGAGGGTGGTGTGAGTGACAGGGTCCAGGGTGGTGTGTGTGACAGGGTCGAGGGTGGTGTGAGTGACAGGGTCCATGGTGGTGTGTGTGACAGGTTCCATGGTGGTGTGGTGACAGGGTCCAGGGTGGTTTGAGTGACAGGGTCCAGGGTGGTGTGTTCCAGGTTCAAGAGTGGTGTGTGTGGCGGGGTCCAGGGTGGTGTGTGTGACAGGGTGCAGGGTGGTGTGTGTTACAGGGTCCAGGGTGGTGTGTGTGGCGGGGTCCAGGGTGGTGTGTGTTACAGGGTCCAGGGTGGTGTGTGTGGCGGGGTCCAGGGTAGTGTGTGTGACAGGGTGCAGGGTGGTGTGAGTGACAGGGTCCAGGGTGGTGTGAGTGACAGGGTCCAGGGTGGTGTGTGTGGCATGGCCCAGGGTGGTGTGTGTGTGATAGGGTCCAGGGTGGTGTGAGTGACAGGGTCCAGGGTGGTGTGTGTGACAGGGTCCAGGGTGGTGTGTTTGACAGGGTCCAGGGTGGTGTGTGTGACAGGGTCCAGGTGGTGTGAGTGACAGGGTCCAGGGTGGTGTGTGTGACAGGGTTCAGGGTGGTGTGAGTGACAGGGTCCAGGGTGGTGTGTGTGGCGGGGTCCAGGATGGAGTGTGACAGGGTCCAGGGTGGTGTGTGTGGCAGGGTCCAGGGTGGTATGTGTGGCAGGGTCCAGGGTGGTGTGTGTGGCGGGGTCCAGTTGGTGTGAGTGACAGGGTCCAGTGTGGTGTGTGTAGCGGGGTCCAGGGTGGAGTTCTGTGACAGGGTCCAGGGTGGTGTGTGTGACAGGGTCCAGGGTGGTGTGTGTGGCGTTGTTCACGGTGGAGTCCTGTAACAGGGTCCAGGGTGGAGTGTGACAGGGTCCAAGATGGTGTGTGTGGCAGGGGCCAGGGTGGAGTGTGTAGCAGGGTCTAGGGTGGTGTGTGACAGGGTCTAGGGTGGTGTATGTTACAGGGTCTAGGGTAGTGTGTGTGTTCCGGGGTCCAGGGTGGAGTGTGACTGAGTCCAGGGTGGTGTGTGTGACAGGGTCCAGGGTGGTGTGTGTGTAGCGGGATCCAGGGTGGAGTGTGACAGGATCCAGGGTGGAGTGTGACAGGGTCCAAGATGGTGTGTGTGGCAGGGGCCAGGGTGGAGTGTGTAGCAGGGTCCAGGGTGGTGTGTGACAGGGTCTAGGGTGGTGTGTGACAGGGTCTAGGGTGGTGTATGTTACAGGGTCTAGGGTAGTGTGTGTGTTCCGGGGTCCAGGGTGGAGTGTGACAGAGACCAGGGTGGTGTGTGTGATAGGGTCCAGGGTGGTGTGTGTGACAGGGACCAGGGTGGTGTGTGTAGCAGGGTCCAGGGTGGAGTGTGACAGGGTCCAGGGTGGTGTGTGAAGCAGGGTCCAGGGTGGTGTGTGAAGCAGGGTCCAGGGTGGAGTGTGACAGGGTCCAGGGTGGAGTGTGTGGCAGGGTTCAGAGTGGTGTGTGTTCCGGGGTCCAGGGTGGAGTGTGACAGGGTCCAGGGTGGTGTGTGTGACAGGGTTCAGAGTGGTGTGTGTTCCGGGGTCCAGGGTGGAGTGTGACAGGGTCCAGGGTGGAGTGTGTGGCAGGGTTCAGAGTGGTGTGTGTTCCGGGGTCCAGGGTGGAGTATGACAGTGTCCAGGGTGGTGTGTGTGACAGGGTCCAGGGTGATGTGTGTGACAGGGTCCAGGGTGGTGTGTGTGGCGGGGTCAAGGGTGGTGTGTGACAGGGTACAGGATGGTGTGTGTGACAGGGTCCAAGATGGTGTGTGTAGCGGGGTCCGGGGTGGTGTGTGACAGGGTCCAGGATGGTGTGTGTGACAGGGTCCAAGATGGTGTGTGTGGCAGGGTCCAGGGTGGTGTGTGAAAGGGTCCAGAGTGATGTGTGTTGCGGGGTCCAGGGTTAAGTGTGACAGGGTCCAGGGTGGTGTGTGCTGCGGGGTCCAGGGTGGTGTGTGTGACAGGGTCCAGGGTGGTGTGTGTGGCGGGGTCCAGGGTGGAGTGTGACAGGGTCCAAGGTGGTGTGTGTGGCGGGGTCCAGGGTGGTGTGTGTGGCGGGGTCCAGGGTGGTGTGTGCGCCAGGGTCCAGGGTGGTGTGTGTGTGTGGCGGGGTCCAGGATGGTGTGTGTGACAGGGTCCAGGGTGGTGTGTGTGACAGGGTCCAGGGTGGTGTGTGTGGCGGGGTCCAGGTGGTGTGTGCGCCAGGGTCCAGGGTGGTGTGTGTGGCGGGGTCCAGGCTGGTGTGTGTGGCAGGGTCCAGGGTGGCGTGTGTGGCGGGGTCCAGGGTGGTGTGTGCGACAGGGTCCAGGGTGGTGTGTGTGGCGGGGTCCAGGGTGGTGTGTACTCACCTATAGGTCCTCACCTATTTGTGCTTACGGGGGTTGAGCTTTGGCCCTTTCGTCCCGCCTCTCAACTGTCAATCAACTGGTGTACAGATTCCTGAGCCTACTGGGCTCTATCATATCTACATTTGAAATAGTGTATGGAGTGAACCTCCACCACATCACTGCCTAATGCATTCCATCCATTAACTACTCTGACACTGAAATAGTTCCTTCTAACGCCTCTGTGGCTCATGTGGGTACTCAGTTTCCACCTGTGTCCCCTTGTTCGCGTCCCACCAGTGGTGAATAGTTAATCCTTGTTTACCCGATCGATTCCTCTGAGGATTTTGTAGGTTGTGATCATATCTCCCCTTACTCTTATGTCTTCTAGAGTCGTAAGGTGCATTTCCCGCAGCCTTTCCTCGTAAGTCATGCCTCTTAGTTCTGGGACTAGTCTAGTGGCATACCTTTGGACTTTTTCCAGCTTCGTCTTGTGCTTGACAAGGTACGGGCTCCATGCTGGTGCCGTATACTCCAGGATTGGTCTTACATATGTGGTGTACAAGATTCTGAATGCTGTGTGTGACAGGGTCCAGGGTGGTGTGTGTGGCAGGGGCCAGGGTGCTGTGTGTAGTGGGGTCCAGGGTGGTGTGTGTGGCAGGGTCCAGGGTGGCGTGTGTGTGGCAGAGTCCAGGGTGGTGTGTGTGGCAGGGACCAGGGTGGTGTGTGTGGCAGAGTCCAGGGTGGTGAGTGGCAGGGTCCAGGGTGGTGTGTGTGTGGCAGGGTCCAGGTTGGTGTGTGTCTCAGTGTCCAGGGTGGTGTGTACTCACCTATAGGTCCTCACCTATTTGTGCTTGCCGGGGTTGAGCTCTGGCTCTTTGGTCCCGCCTCTCAAATGTCAATCAACAGGTGTACAGGTTCCTGAGCCTATTGGGCTCTATCATATCTACACTTGAAACTGTATATGGAGTCAGCCTCCACCACATCACTTCCTAATACATTCCATTTGTCAACCACTCTGACACTAAAAAAGTTCTTTCTAATATCTCTGTGGCTCATTTGGGCACTCAGTTTCCACCTGTGTCCCCTAGTGCGTGTGTCCCTTGTGTTAAACAACCTGTCTTTATCAACTCGGTCGATTCCCTTTAGAATCTTGAATGTGGTGATCATGTCCCCCCTAACTCTTCTGTCTTCGAACGAAGTGAGGTTTAATTCCCGTAGTCTCTCCTCGTAGCTCATACCTCTCAGCTCGGGTACTAGTCTGGTGGCAAACCTTTGAACCTTTTTCATTTTAGTCTTATGCTTGACTAGATATGGACTCCACGCTGGAGCCGCATACTTCAGGATTGATCTGACATATGTGGTATATAATGTTCTGAAAGATTCCTTACACAAGTTTCTAAAGGCCGTTCTTATGTTAGCCAACCTGGCATATGCTGCTGCCGTTATCCTCTTGATATGAGCTTCAGGGGACAGGTCTGGCGTGATATCAACCCCCAGGTCTTTCTCTCTCTCTGACTCTTGAAGTATTTCATCTCCCAAATGGTACCTTGTATCTGGTCTCCTGCTTCCTACACCTATCTTCATTACATTACATTTGCTTGGGTTAAACTCTAACAGCCATTTGTTCGACCATTCCTGCAGCTTGTCCAGGTCTTCTTGAAGCCTCAAGCTGTCCTCCTCTGTCTTAATCCTTTTCATAATTTTGGCGTCGTCAGCAAACATTGAGAGGAATGAGTCTATACCCTCTGGGAGATCATTTACGTATATCAGAAACAGGATAGGTCCAAGTACAGAGCCCTGTGGGACTCCACTGGTGACTTCCCACCAGTCTGAGGTCTCACCCCTCACTGTAACTCTCTGCTTCCTATTGTTTAGGTACTCCCTTATCCACTGGAGCGCCCTACCAGTTACTCCTGCCTGTTTCTCCAGCTTATGCATCAACCTTTTATGGGGTACTGTGTCAAAGGCTTTCCGACAGTCCAAAAAAATGCAGTCCGCCCACCCTTCTCTTTCTTGTTCAATCTTTGTCACCTGATCGTATAATTCTATCAAGCCTGTAAGGCAAGATTTACCCTCCCTGAATCCATGTTGATGGGTTGTCACGAAGTCTCTTCTCTCCAGATGTGTTACTAGGTTTTTCTCACAATCTTTTCCATCACCTTGCATGGTATACAAGTTAAGGACACTGGCCTGTAGTTCAGTGCCTCTTGTCTGTCACCCTTTTTGTATATTGGTACTACATTAGCAGTCTTCCATATTTCTGGTAGGTCCCCCGTTTCCAGTGACCTACTATGCACTATGGAGAGTGGTAAGCAAAGTGCTCCTGCAATTCTTTCAATACCCATGGCGAGATTCCTCCGCCCAACAGCTTTTCTCACATCCAGCTCCAATAGGTGCTTCTTGACTCATCTCTTGCAATTTCGAACCTATCCAGGTCACCTGGTTTGCTGCACACCTCCTCTAGAGCCGTGACATCTCCCTGTTCTCTATTGTAAAGACCTCCTGGAACCTTTGTTGAGTTTTTCACACACACCTCTTTGTCATTCTCTGTATACCTGTCCTGGCCCACCCTAAGTTTCATCACCTGTTCCTTCACTGTTGTCTTCCTCCTGATGTGACTGTGTTACTAGCTTTGGTTCGGTCTTGGCTTTATTAGCTATATCATTTTCATACCTTTTCTCAGCTGCTCTTCTCACACTGACATACTCGTTCCTGGTTCTCTGGTATCTCTCTCTAACTCTCTGGTGTTCTGTTATTACGGAAGTTCCTCCATGCCCCTTTTGTTCAGCTCCTTTGCTTTCATACATTCCCTATTAAACCACGGATTCTTCCCTTGCTTCTCTGTTTTTTCCTGTCGGGCTGGGACAAACCTGCTTACAGCCTCCTGACATTTTTGGGTGACATAGTCCATCATGTCTTGTACGGACTTGGTTCTGAGTTCTGTGTCCCAATGTATATCCCATAGGAAATTATTCA
Source organism: Procambarus clarkii (assembly GCF_040958095.1). Classification (NCBI taxonomy): domain Eukaryota; kingdom Metazoa; phylum Arthropoda; class Malacostraca; order Decapoda; family Cambaridae; genus Procambarus; species Procambarus clarkii. Next base: position 36,230,413 of record NC_091175.1, read on the forward strand.
TTTCCTCATAGTTTCCCTTTCAGTACGCCAGCCCTTTGGTTCCCAGTTCTTTTTTGGGGGTGATAATTCCCAGCTCAATCAGGTACTCAAAGTTCAATACACGATGATCACTCATTCCCAAGGGGGCTTCCAACTTAACTTCCCTTATATCCGACTCATTAAGGGTAAATATCAGATCAAGCAAGGCTGGTTCATCCCCTCCTCTCATTCTTGTCGGTCCCTTGACGTGTTTACTTAGAAAGTTTCTTGTTGCCACATCCAGCAGCTTAGCTCTCCATGTGTCTGGGCCTCCATGTGGGTCTCTGTTCCCCCAATCTATCTTCCCATGGTTGAAGTCTCCCATGATTAGGAGTCTGGATCCGTTCCTGCTAGCCACAGAAGCTGCTCTCTCTATTATATTGATGGTGGCCAAGTTGTTTCTATCATATTCCTGTCTGGGTTTTCTGTCATTCGGTGGGGGTTATATATGACTACTATTATAATTTTCTGTCCTCCAGTTTCTATGGTGCCTGATATGTAGTCACTGAAACCTTCACAGTTCTGAATTACCATCTCTTCGAAACTCCAACCTTCCCTTAGTAGCAAAGCTACACCACCTCCTCCTCTCCCTTCTCTCTCTTTCCTCACTACATAGTAGCCCTGTGGAAACACTGCGTTTGTTATGATTTTCGTTAACTTTGTTTCTGTGAGTGCTATTATGTCTGGGTTTTCTTCTAGTGCCCATTCTCCAAGTTCACTTGTTTTATTTGAAATCCCATCTATGTTAGTGTACATCGCCTTGAAGCTCACTTTCTTCTGTTCATTTTCATGTCCCTTTCTTGGCGAGCATTCTGCTGGTGTGGGAAGCTGTTCCGTGGGTGAGAGGATCTGTGAGGTGTTTTGCAGGGTCTCAGAGGATTTTGGGGTGGGGGGGTGGGGGTTTAAGGGAAGGGGGGACAGGTAGGGTGTGGGTTAAGGAGATAGGGGGGGACATGGAGGATACGGGGTGAGGGGGGAGGAGGGATAGGGAGGGTATGGGATGAAGGGGGAGGGGGGAAAGGTGGAAGGGGGGACATGATGGGAATGGGGAAGGGGTGTCAGGGTCAGAATGGGGTGG
>NC_091175.1:36236508-36241508 GCF_040958095.1 Procambarus clarkii
AGGGTGGAGTGTGACTGAGTCCAGGGTGGTGTGTGTGACAGGGTCCAGGGTGGTGTGTGTGTAGCGGGATCCAGGGTGGAGTGTGACAGGATCCAGGGTGGAGTGTGACAGGGTCCAAGATGGTGTGTGTGGCAGGGGCCAGGGTGGAGTGTGTAGCAGGGTCCAGGGTGGTGTGTGACAGGGTCTAGGGTGGTGTGTGACAGGGTCTAGGGTGGTGTATGTTACAGGGTCTAGGGTAGTGTGTGTGTTCCGGGGTCCAGGGTGGAGTGTGACAGAGACCAGGGTGGTGTGTGTGATAGGGTCCAGGGTGGTGTGTGTGACAGGGACCAGGGTGGTGTGTGTAGCAGGGTCCAGGGTGGAGTGTGACAGGGTCCAGGGTGGTGTGTGAAGCAGGGTCCAGGGTGGTGTGTGAAGCAGGGTCCAGGGTGGAGTGTGACAGGGTCCAGGGTGAGTGTGTGGCAGGGTTCAGAGTGGTGTGTGTTCCGGGGTCCAGGGTGGAGTGTGACAGGGTCCAGGGTGGTGTGTGTGGACAGGGTTCAGAGTGGTGTGTGTTCCGGGGTCCAGGGTGGAGTGTGACAGGGTCCAGGGTGGAGTGTGTGGCAGGGTTCAGAGTGGTGTGTGTTCCGGGGTCCAGGGTGGAGTATGACAGTGTCCAGGGTGGTGTGTGTGACAGGGTCCAGGGTGATGTGTGTGACAGGGTCCAGGGTGGTGTGTGTGGCGGGGTCAAGGGTGGTGTGTGACAGGGTACAGGATGGTGTGTGTGACAGGGTCCAAGATGGTGTGTGTAGCGGGGTCCGGGGTGGTGTGTGACAGGGTCCAGATGGTGTGTGTGACAGGGTCCAAGATGGTGTGTGTGGCAGGGTCCAGGGTGGTGTGTGAAAGGGTCCAGAGTGATGTGTGTTGCGGGGTCCAGGGTTAAGTGTGACAGGGTCCAGGGTGGTGTGTGCTGCGGGGTCCAGGGTGGTGTGTGTGACAGGGTCCAGGGTGGTGTGTGTGGCGGGGTCCAGGGTGGAGTGTGACAGGGTCCAAGGTGGTGTGTGTGGCGGGGTCCAGGGTGGTGTGTGTGGCGGGGTCCAGGGTGGTGTGTGCGCCAGGGTCCAGGGTGGTGTGTGTGTGTGGCGGGGTCCAGGATGGTGTGTGTGACAGGGTCCAGGGTGGTGTGTGTTGACAGGGTCCAGGGTGGTGTGTGTGGCGGGGTCCAGGGTGGTGTGTGCGCCAGGGTCCAGGGTGGTGTGTGTGGCGGGGTCCAGGCTGGTGTGTGTGGCAGGGTCCAGGGTGGCGTGTGTGGCGGGGTCCAGGGTGGTGTGTGCGACAGGGTCCAGGGTGGTGTGTGTGGCGGGGTCCAGGGTGGTGTGTACTCACCTATAGGTCCTCACCTATTTGTGCTTACGGGGGTTGAGCTTTGGCCCTTTCGTCCCGCCTCTCAACTGTCAATCAACTGGTGTACAGATTCCTGAGCCTACTGGGCTCTATCATATCTACATTTGAAATAGTGTATGGAGTGAACCTCCACCACATCACTGCCTAATGCATTCCATCCATTAACTACTCTGACACTGAAATAGTTCCTTCTAACGCCTCTGTGGCTCATGTGGGTACTCAGTTTCCACCTGTGTCCCCTTGTTCGCGTCCCACCAGTGGTGAATAGTTAATCCTTGTTTACCCGATCGATTCCTCTGAGGATTTTGTAGGTTGTGATCATATCTCCCCTTACTCTTATGTCTTCTAGAGTCGTAAGGTGCATTTCCCGCAGCCTTTCCTCGTAAGTCATGCCTCTTAGTTCTGGGACTAGTCTAGTGGCATACCTTTGGACTTTTTCCAGCTTCGTCTTGTGCTTGACAAGGTACGGGCTCCATGCTGGTGCCGTATACTCCAGGATTGGTCTTACATATGTGGTGTACAAGATTCTGAATGCTGTGTGTGACAGGGTCCAGGGTGGTGTGTGTGGCAGGGGCCAGGGTGCTGTGTGTAGTGGGGTCCAGGGTGGTGTGTGTGGCAGGGTCCAGGGTGGCGTGTGTGTGGCAGAGTCCAGGGTGGTGTGTGTGGCAGGGACCAGGGTGGTGTGTGTGTGGCAGAGTCCAGGGTGGTGTGTGGCAGGGTCCAGGGTGGTGTGTGTGTGGCAGGGTCCAGGTTGGTGTGTGTCTCAGTGTCCAGGGTGGTGTGTACTCACCTATAGGTCCTCACCTATTTGTGCTTGCCGGGGTTGAGCTCTGGCTCTTTGGTCCCGCCTCTCAAATGTCAATCAACAGGTGTACAGGTTCCTGAGCCTATTGGGCTCTATCATATCTACACTTGAAACTGTATATGGAGTCAGCCTCCACCACATCACTTCCTAATACATTCCATTTGTCAACCACTCTGACACTAAAAAAGTTCTTTCTAATATCTCTGTGGCTCATTTGGGCACTCAGTTTCCACCTGTGTCCCCTAGTGCGTGTGTCCCTTGTGTTAAACAACCTGTCTTTATCAACTCGGTCGATTCCCTTTAGAATCTTGAATGTGGTGATCATGTCCCCCCTAACTCTTCTGTCTTCGAACGAAGTGAGGTTTAATTCCCGTAGTCTCTCCTCGTAGCTCATACCTCTCAGCTCGGGTACTAGTCTGGTGGCAAACCTTTGAACCTTTTTCATTTTAGTCTTATGCTTGACTAGATATGGACTCCACGCTGGAGCCGCATACTTCAGGATTGATCTGACATATGTGGTATATAATGTTCTGAAAGATTCCTTACACAAGTTTCTAAAGGCCGTTCTTATGTTAGCCAACCTGGCATATGCTGCTGCCGTTATCCTCTTGATATGAGCTTCAGGGGACAGGTCTGGCGTGATATCAACCCCCAGGTCTTTCTCTCTCTCTGACTCTTGAAGTATTTCATCTCCCAAATGGTACCTTGTATCTGGTCTCCTGCTTCCTACACCTATCTTCATTACATTACATTTGCTTGGGTTAAACTCTAACAGCCATTTGTTCGACCATTCCTGCAGCTTGTCCAGGTCTTCTTGAAGCCTCAAGCTGTCCTCCTCTGTCTTAATCCTTTTCATAATTTTGGCGTCGTCAGCAAACATTGAGAGGAATGAGTCTATACCCTCTGGGAGATCATTTACGTATATCAGAAACAGGATAGGTCCAAGTACAGAGCCCTGTGGGACTCCACTGGTGACTTCCCACCAGTCTGAGGTCTCACCCCTCACTGTAACTCTCTGCTTCCTATTGTTTAGGTACTCCCTTATCCACTGGAGCGCCCTACCAGTTACTCCTGCCTGTTTCTCCAGCTTATGCATCAACCTTTTATGGGGTACTGTGTCAAAGGCTTTCCGACAGTCCAAAAAAATGCAGTCCGCCCACCCTTCTCTTTCTTGTTCAATCTTTGTCACCTGATCGTATAATTCTATCAAGCCTGTAAGGCAAGATTTACCCTCCCTGAATCCATGTTGATGGGTTGTCACGAAGTCTCTTCTCTCCAGATGTGTTACTAGGTTTTTCTCACAATCTTTTCCATCACCTTGCATGGTATACAAGTTAAGGACACTGGCCTGTAGTTCAGTGCCTCTTGTCTGTCACCCTTTTTGTATATTGGTACTACATTAGCAGTCTTCCATATTTCTGGTAGGTCCCCCGTTTCCAGTGACCTACTATGCACTATGGAGAGTGGTAAGCAAAGTGCTCCTGCACATTCTTTCAATACCCATGGCGAGATTCCCTCCGGCCCAACAGCTTTTCTCACATCCAGCTCCAATAGGTGCTTCTTGACCTCATCTCTTGCAATTTCGAACCTATCCAAGGTCACCTGGTTTGCTGCCACCTCCTCTAGCGCCGTGACATCTCCCTGTTCTATTGTAAAGACCTCCTGGAACCTTTTGTTGAGTTTTTCACACACACCTCTTTGTCATTCTCTGTATACCTGTCCTGGCCCACCCTAAGTTTCATCACCTGTTCCTTCACTGTTGTCTTCCTCCTGATGTGACTGTGTACTAGCTTTGGTTCGGTCTTGGCTTTATTAGCTATATCATTTTCATACCTTTTCTCAGCTGCTCTTCTCACACTGACATACTCGTTCCTGGTTCTCTGGTATCTCTCTCTACTCTCTGGTGTTCTGTTATTACGGAAGTTCCTCCATGCCCTTTTGTTCAGCTCCTTTGCTTTCATACATTCCCTATTAAACCACGGATTCTTCCCTTGCTTCTCTGTTTTTTCCTGTCGGGCTGGGACAAACCTGCTTACAGCCTCCTGACATTTTTGGGTGACATAGTCCATCATGTCTTGTACGGACTTGGTTCTGAGTTCTGTGTCCCAATGTATATCCCATAGGAAATTATTCATTTCCTCATAGTTTCCCTTTCAGTACGCCAGCCCTTTGGTTCCCAGTTCTTTTTTGGGGGTGATAATTCCCAGCTCAATCAGGTACTCAAAGTTCAATACACGATGATCACTCATTCCCAAGGGGGCTTCCAACTTAACTTCCCTTATATCCGACTCATTAAGGGTAAATATCAGATCAAGCAAGGCTGGTTCATCCCCTCCTCTCATTCTTGTCGGTCCCTTGACGTGTTTACTTAGAAAGTTTCTTGTTGCCACATCCAGCAGCTTAGCTCTCCATGTGTCTGGGCCTCCATGTGGGTCTCTGTTCCCCCAATCTATCTTCCCATGGTTGAAGTCTCCCATGATTAGGAGTCTGGATCCGTTCCTGCTAGCCACAGAAGCTGCTCTCTCTATTATATTGATGGTGGCCAAGTTGTTTCTATCATATTCCTGTCTGGGTTTTCTGTCATTCGGTGGGGGTTATATATGACTACTATTATAATTTTCTGTCCTCCAGTTTCTATGGTGCCTGATATGTAGTCACTGAAACCTTCACAGTTCTGAATTACCATCTCTTCGAAACTACAACCTTCCCTTAGTAGCAAAGCTACACCACCTCCTCCTCTCCCTTCTCTCTCTTTCCTCACTACATAGTAGCCCTGTGGAAACACTGCGTTTGTTATGATTTTCGTTAACTTTGT
>NC_091175.1:36246508-36260605 GCF_040958095.1 Procambarus clarkii
GAAAGATATTGCAAATCAAATGCAATATCTTTCATAGACAACTGGGAACACTTCTATGGAAGAAATGAAATGTATGCTCGTGATGGGGTGCATCTATCGAGAGCTGGGGTTGTTGCTGTTGCGAACTCGTTAGAAGAAGTGGTTAGAGGTGTTTGTTTGGGTTTAAACTGTTAGTAGATAGAGGTATGGGAATTGATTTGGAGGAAGGAGGTAATAAAAGTATGTGTTTGTGGGAGAAAGGAATTGGCAAAACGATCAGGGAAAGAGAAGGTCCGCAAAATAACAATTCACTTAGGGTATATTACACTAACAGTAGAAGTCTAAGAAATAAAATTAACGAATTAAATGCTCTTGTCTGCACAGAAAAAATAGATATTATTGCACTTACCGAAACGTGGATGAATGTAGAAAATAGAGAACTATTAGCTGAATATCAAATATATGGATTTAAACTATTTCACACAGATAGATATATTAGATGAGGAGGTGGAGTAGCCATATATGTTAGGGACAATTTGAAATGTAGTCTCAAAGAGGGAATCAAAACAGAGCCACACACAGAAACTATTTGGATTGAATTAAACGAAAAAGCTAATAATATTATAATAGGAGTAATATATAGGCCACCAAATTTAGACAGAATGGAAGCAAAGCATCTATGGGATGAAATATCTAGAGCATCTAGATCTAACAGTATTTATGTCATGGGTGACTTTAATTTTAGCGGAATAAACTGGTTGAACAAAACAGGGAATAGTGAAGCAGAAGATTTTCTAGAATTAATTGACGATTGCTTTCTTACGCAACACATTAAGGAACCAACACGGGAAAATAATATTTTAGATTTAGTGTTAACTAACAGGGAAACGCAAATTAATGACATCGAAATAGGGAGTGAGCTAGGGAGCAGTGATCACAAAGAAATCAGATTTAGCATAGAATGGAATAGACCAGTAGGAGAAAATTCTGTTAAAGTGCCAGATTTTCGAAAAGCTGATTTTAATAGCCTAAGAAATTTTTTGGGTCAAATTGATTGGAAAGTCTTGGGTATGGGGTGTGGGCCGGTCTTGGAGCGAGACATGAACCCAGCGATAGGTGACTTAAATGGGGATTTCGATGTGGATTCAATATATAACTTATTTAAGAATATTCTAAACAAAGCACAGGAACGTAGTATACCATACAAATTGAATAGATCGAATACTAATGACCCAAAGTGGATAACAAAGAATTTGAAGAACCTTATAGGTAAAAATAGAGCTTGGTACAAAAGGATTAAAAATGGGGAGGTCACTGTAGAACAGGAATTCGTACAACTGGTTAGAAATGTTAAAAAAGAGATAAGGAAAGCAAAAAGAAACTATGAAGTTCGCATAGCAGGGCAAGCAAAGACAAATCCTAAAGGGTTTTTTCAGTTATATCGTACTAAGACTAGGGAAAGGATAGGTCCATTAAAAACTGAGACAGGTCAAATAACAGATAGTGATGAAGAGATGAGTAGTATTTTTAATAAATATTTTGTATCTGTATTTACTAAAGAGGAACTTAACAATATGCCTTCAGCCGAACAAGTCTATGTGGGTGGGGACGAGGACAGGTTGACGAGTTTAGCAGTTACCAGGGAGGATGTTCTTAAACAAATAGTAAAACTCAAACCAAACAAATCCCCAGGGCCGGATGAAGTGTTTGCCAGGGTGCTTAAAGAATGCAAAGAGGAGCTTTGTGACCCACTGTCAACCATATTTAATAAATCAATAGAGTCAGGCAGAGTGCCAGAGTTTTGGAAAGTTGCTAATGTGATACCAGTTTTTAAGAAAGGAGATAGATCACTTGCGCCTAACTATCGACCAATTAGCCTAACATCTATTGTGGGAAAGTTACTCGAATCTATAATAGCAAATATAATTCGTCTTCATCTTGAAAAACATAAATTAATAATTGAGTCGCAACATGGTTTTATAAATGGCCGTTCATGTTTAACAAATTTGTTATCTTTTTATTCTAGCATTGTTGAGGCAGTTGATAGTGGTAAGGATTGCGATGTTGTATACCTTGACTTTAGCAAAGCTTTTGATACAGTGCCACATGAAAGACTGATTAAAAAAATAGAGTCTCATGGTATTGGGGGTGCTATATTAAGCTGGATTAGGGCATGGCTATACCAAAGGAAACAGAGAGTTAGTATAAATGGAATCAAGTCAGAGTGGGAAAATGTTGTAAGTGGAGTGCCTCAAGGCTCTGTCCTGGGACCTCTGTTGTTTATAATATATATAAATGATTTAGATTCAGGTTTGAGTAGCAACATTTGCAAATTTGCCGATGATACGAAAATCGGTAGGGAAATTAATTCGGAGGAGGACTCACTATCACTTCAAGTTGATCTAGATAGGGTTTTGAAATGGTCAAAGGATTGGCAGATGCAGTTTAATGCTGATAAATGTAAAGTTCTGAGGTTAGGTAATGATGATAGAGTTACAAGATACGAGCTAGATGGTGTTGTGATTGCGAAGTCGGATTGCGAAAGGGATCTGGGAGTTATGATTAGTAAGAATTTAAAACAAAAGGATCAATGCATAAATGTTCGTAATAAGGCAAATCGGACACTTGGATTTATTAATCGCAGCGTTAGTAACAAGACACCTGGTGTGGTTCTCAAGCTATATCTTGCTCTAGTTAGGCCCCATTTAGATTATGCAGTTCAGTTTTGGTCGCCATATTATAGAATGGATATAAATTCACTTGAACGTGTCCAGCGTAGGATGACTAAGTTAATTCCCCAAATTAGAAATCTTTCATATGAAGAAAGATTAACAAAGCTTAAGTTGCATTCACTGGAAAGGCGAAGAGTTAGGGGTGACATGATAGAGGTTTACAAGTGGATGAATGGACATAACCGGGGGGATATTAATAGGGTATTAAAAGTATCAACACAGGACAGAACACGAAACAATGGATATAAATTGGATAAGTTTAGATTTAGGAAAGACTTGGGTAAATACTGGTTCAGTAACAGGGTTGTTGATTTGTGGAACCAATTGCCGCGTAACATTGTGGAGGTGGGGTCCCTCGATTGTTTCAAGCACGGGTTGGACAAGTATATGAGTGGGATTGGGGGGTTATAGAATAGGAGCTGCCTCGTATGGGCCAATAGGCCTTCTGCAGTTACCTTTGTTCTTATGTTCTTATGTTCTTATGGTGAGTGTGACAGGGTCCAGGGTGGTGTGTGTGTGTGGCAGGGTCCAGAGTGGAGTGTGTGACAGGGTCCAGGGTGGTGTGTGACAGGGTCCAGGGTGGTGTGTGTGACAGGGTCCAGGGTGGAGTCTGACAGGGTCCAGGGTGGTGTGTGTGACAGGGTCCAGGGTGGTGTGTGTGTGACAGGGTCCAGGGTGGTGTGTGTGACAGGGTCCAGGGTGGTGAGTGTGACAGGGTCCAGGGTGGTGTGTGTGTGGCAGAATCCAGGGTGGTGTGTGTGACAGGGTCCAGGGTGGAGTGTGTGACAGGGTACAGGGTGGTGTGTGCAGCGGGGTCCACGGTGGTGTGTGTGGCAGGGGTCCACGGTGGCGTGTGTGGCAGGGGTCCAGGGTGGTGTGTGTGTGACAGTGTCCAGGGTGGTGTGTGTGACAGGGTCCAGGGTGGTGTGAGTGACAGGGTCCATAGTGGTGTGTGTGGCAGGGTCCAGTGTGGTGTGTGTGGCAGGGTCCAGGGTGGTGTGTGTGGCGGGGTCCAGGGTGGAGTGTGACAGGGTCCAGGGAGTGTGTGTGGTGGGGTCCAGGGTGATGCGTGTGACAGGGGCCAGGGTGGTGTGTGTGTGTGACAGGGTCCAGGGTGGTGTGTGTAGCGGGGTCCAGGGTGGAGTATGACAGGGTCCAGGGTGGTGTGTGTGACAGGGTCCAATGTGGTGTGTGTGAGGCAGGGTCCAGGGTGGTGTGTGTGGCAGGGTCCAATGTGGTGTGTGTGAGGCAGGGTCCAATGTGGTGTGTGTGTGGCAGGGTCCAGGGTGGTGTGTGTGGCCGGGTCCAGGGTGGTGTGTGTGACAGGGTCCAATGTGGTGTGTGTGTGACAGGGTCCAGGGTGGTGTGTGTAGCGAGGTTTGTGACTTCCGCCCAAAGGATGTGTATGGCGTCCACTATACCACCCACAGGATGGGTATGGGGTCCACAATCACCCACAGGATGGAAATTGCCTCTGTTATCGCCCACAGGATGGGTATGTCCTCCATTGCCAACACGAGTAGCAACATTTTCAAATTTGCCGATGGTACAAAAATCGGTAGGGAAATTAATACGGAAGAAGACTCACTATCACTTCATGTTGATCTAAATAGGGTTTTGAGATAAGAACATAGGAACCTAAGAATAAAAGTAACTGCAGAAAGCCTATTTGCCCATACGAGGCATCTCCTATTTATAACCACCCAATCCCACTCATATACATGTCCAACCCGCGCTTGAAGCAATCGAGGGACCCCACCTCCACAATGTTACGCAGCAATAAGAACATAAGAACAAAGGTAACTGCAGAAGGCCTATTGGCTCATACGAGGCAGCTCCTATTCTATAACCACCCAATCCCACTCATATACTTGTCCAACCCGCGCTTGAAACAATCGAGGGACACCACCTCCACCACGTTACGCGGCAATTGGTTCCACAAATCAACAACCCTGTTACTGAACCAGTATTTACCCAAGTCTTTCCTAAATCTAAACTTATCCAATTTATACCCATTGTTTCGTGTTCTGTCTTGTGTTGATATTTTTAATACCCTATTAATATCCCCCCTGTTATGTCCATTCACCCACTTGTAAACCTCTATCATGTCACCCCTAACTCTTCGCCTTTCCAGTGAATGCAACTTAAGCTTTGTTAATCTTTCTTCATATGAAAGATTTCTAATTTGGGGAATTAACTTAGTCATCCTACGGTGGACACGTTCAAGTGAATTTATATCTATTCTATAATACGGCGACCAAAACTGAACTGCATAATCTAAATGGGGCCTAACCAGAGCAAGATATAGCTTAAGAACCACACCAGGTGTCTTGTTACTAACGCTTCGATTAATAAATCCCAGTGTCCTATTCGCCTTATTACGAACATTCATGCATTGATCCTTTTGTTTAAATTCTTACTAATCATAACTCTCATTTGACCATTTCAAAACCCTATCTAGATCAACTTGAAGTGATAGTGAGTCCTCCTCCGAATTAATTTCCCTACCGATTTTCGTATCATCGGCAAATTTGCAAATGTTGCTACTCAAACCTGAATCTAAATCATTTATATATATTATAAACAACAGAGGTCCCAGGACAGAGCCCTGAGGTACTGCACTAACAACATTATCCCACTCTGACTTAACCCCATTTATACTAACTCTCTGTTTCCTTTGGAATAGCCATGCCCTAATCCAAGTTAATATAGCACCCCCAATACCATGAGCCTCTATTCTTTTTAATTAGTCTTTCATGTGGCACTTTATCAAAAGCTTTGCTAAAATCAAGGTACAGTACACAACATCACAATCCTTACCACTATCCACTGCCTCAACTATGCTGGAATAAAAAGTTAGCAAAGAGCCGCAAGGAGCCGGTCGGCCGAGCGGACAGCACGCTGGACTTGTGATGCTGTGGTCCTGGGTTCGATCCCAGGCGCCGGCGAGAAACATTGGGCAGAGTTTCTTTCATCCTATGCCCCTGTTACCTAGCAGTAAAATAGGTACCTGGGTATTAGTCAGCTGTCACTGGCTGCTTCCTGGGGGTGGAGGCCTGGTCGAGGACCGGGCCGCGGGGACACTAAAAAGCCCCGAAATCATCTCAAGATAACCTCAAGATGAACGGCCATTTGTAAAACCATGTTGCGACTCATTTATTAATTTATGTTTTTCAAGATGGAGACGAATTGTATTTGCAATTATTGAATCAAGTAACTTTCCCACAATACACGTTAGGCTAATTGGCCGATAGTTTGACGCAAGTGATCTATCTCCTTTCTTAAAAATTGGTACCACATTAGCTACCTTCCATGACTCTGGCACTCTGCCTGACTCTATTGATTTATTAAATATGGTAGACAGTGGCTCCGAAAGCTCCTCTTTGCATTCTTTAAGCACCCTGGCAAACACTTCATCCGGCCCTGGGGATTTGTTTGGTTTTAGTTTTTCTAATTGTTTAATTACATCCTCCCTGGTAACTGCTAAACTAGTCAACCTGTCCTCATCCCCACCCACATAGACTTGTTCGGCTGAAGGCATTTTGTTAAGTTCTTCTTTAGTAAATACAGATATAAAATATTTGTTAAAAATACTACTCATCTACTTGTCATTATCCGTTATTTGACCTGTCTCAGATTTTAATGGACCTATCCTTTCCCTAGTCTTAGTTCGATATAACTGAAAAAACCCTTTAGGATTTGACTTTGCTTGCTCTGCTATGCGAACTTCATAGTTTCTTTTTGCTTTCCTAATCTCTTTTTTAACATTTCTAACCAGTTGTATGAATTCCTGTTCTAACCTGACTTCCCCATTCTTAATCCTTTTGTACCAAGCTCTCTTTTTACCTATAAGGTTTTTTAAATTATTTGTTATCCACTTTGCGTCATTAGTATTCGACCTATTCAATTTGTATGGTATACTACGTTCCTGTGCTTTGTTTAGAATATTCTTAAATAAGTTATATATTAAATCCACATCGAAATCCCCTTTTACGTCACCTATCGCTGGGTTCATGTCTCGCTCTAAGACCGGCCCACACCCCATACCCAAGAGTTTCCAATCTATTTGACCCAAAAAATTTCTTAGGCTATTAAAATCAGCTTTTCGAAAATCTGGCTCTTTAACAGAATTTTCTCCTACAGGTCTATTCCATTCTATGCTAAATCTGATTACTTTGTGATCACTGTTCCCTAGCTCACTCCCTATTTCGATGTCATTAATTTGTGTTTCCCTGTTAGTTAACACTAAATCTAAAATATTATTTTCCCGCGTTGGTTCCTTAATGTGTTGCGTAAGAAAGCAATCGTCAATTAATTCTAGAAAATCTTCTGCTTCACTATTCCCTGTTTTGTTCACCCAGTTTATTCTACTAAAATTAAAGTCACCCATGACATAAATACTGTTAGATCTAGATGCTCTTGATATTTCATTCCATAGATGCTTTGCTTCCATTCTGTCTAAATTTGGTGGCCTATATATAACTCCTATTATAATATTATTTGCTTTTTCGTTTAATTCTATCCAAATAATTTCTGTGTGTGGCTCAGTTTTGATTCCCTCTTTGAGACTACATTTCAAATTGTCCCTAACATATATGGCTACTCCCCCTCCTCGTCTAATATATCTATCTGTTTGAAATAGTTTAAATCCATTTATCTGATATTCAGCTAATAGTTCTCTATTTTCTACGTTCATCCACGTTTCGGTAAGTGCAATAATATCTATGTTTTCTGTGCAGACAAGAGCATTTAATTCATTAATTTTATTTCTTAGACTTCTACTGTTAGTGTAATATATCCTAAGTGAATTGTTATTTTGAGGCCCTTTTCTTTCCCTGATCATTTTGCCAATTCTTTTCTTCCACGAACACATACTTTTATTACCTCCTTCCTCCAAATCAATTCCCATACCACTATCTACTAACAGTTTAAACCCAAACAAACACCTCTAACCACTGGTTCCAACGAGTTCGCAACAGCAACAACCCCAGCCCTCGATAGATGTACCCCATCACGACGATACATTTCATTTCTTCCATAGAAGCGTTCCCAGTTGTCTATGAAAGATATTGCATTTGATTTGCAATATCTTTCCAGCCGGCAATTGATACCAAGTGCCCTCGACATCCATTCATTTCCCACTCCCTTTCTTGGAAGAATGCCACATATGATCGGGATTCCTCCCTTGCTCCTAACTAATTCAATGGCTGTCCTAAATCTCTGTATTAGTGCCTCACTCCTAACTCGCCCAACAACATCATCAATTGGTTCCACAAATCAACAACCCTCTTACTGAACCAGTATTTACCCAAGTCTTTCCTAAATCTAAACTTATCCAATTTATACCCATTGTTTCGTGTTCTGTCTTGTGTTGATACTTTTAATACCCTATTAATATCCCCTTTGTTATGTCCATTCACCCACTTATAAACCTCTATCATGTCACCCCTAACTCTTCGCCTTTCCAGTGAATGCAACTTAAGCTTTGTTAATCTTTCTTCATATGAAAGATTTCTAATTTGGGGAATTAACTTAGTCATCCTACGCTGGACACGTTCAAGTGAATTTATATCCATTCTATAATATGGCGACCAAAACTGAACTGCATAATCTAAATGGGGCCTAACTAGAGCAAGATATAGCTTGAGAACCACACGAGGTGTCTTGTTACTAACGCTGCGATTAATAAATCCAAGTGTCCGATTTGCCTTATTACGAACATTCATGCATTGATCCTTTTGTTTTAAATTCTTATTAATCATAACTCCCAGATCCCTTTCGCAATTCGACTTCACAATCTCAACACCATCTAGCTCGTATCTTGTAACCCTATCATCATTACCTAACCTCAGAACTTTACATTTATCAGCATTAAACTGCATCTGCCAATCCTTCGACCATTTCAAAACCCTATCTAGATCAACTTGAAGTGATAGTGAGTCCTCCTCCGAATTAATTTCCTTACCGATTTTCGTATCATCGGCAAATTTGCAAATGTTGCTACTGAAACCTGAATCTAAATCATTTATATATATTATAAACAACAGAGGTCCCAGGACAGAGCCATGAGGCACCCCACTTACAACATTTTCCCACTCTGACTTGACTCCATTTATACTAACTCTCCGTTTCCTTTTGGTATAGCCATGCTCTAATCCAGCTTAATATAGCACCCCCAATACCATGAGACTCTATCTTTTTAATCAGTCTTTCATGAGGCACTGTATCAAAAGCTTTGCTAAAGTCAAGGTACACAACATCACAATCCTTACCACTATCACATATTACCACTTACCACATATTGCGATGTTGTATACCTTGACTTTAGCAAAGCTTTTGATACAGTGCCACATGAAAGACTGATTAAAAAAATAGAGTCTCATGGTATTGGGGGTGCTATATTAAGCTGGATTAGGGCATGGCTATACCAAAGGAAACAGAGAGTTAGTATAAATGGAATCAAGTCAGAGTGGGTAAATGTTGTAAGTGGAGTGCCTCAAGGCTCTGTCCTGGGACCTCTGTTGTTTATAATATATATAAATGATTTAGATTCAGGTTTGAGTAGCAACATTTGCAAATTTGCCGATGATACGAAAATCGGTAGGGAAATTAATTCGGAGGAGGACTCACTATCACTTCAAGTTGATCTAGATAGGGTTTTGAAATGGTCAAAGGATTGGCAGATGCAGTTTAATGCTGATAAATGTAAAGTTCTGAGGTTAGGTAATGATGATAGAGTTACAAGATACGAGCTAGATGGTGTTGTGATTGCGAAGTCGGATTGCGAAAGGGATCTGGGAGTTATGATTAGTAAGAATTTAAAACAAAAGGATCAATGCATAAATGTTCGTAATAAGGCAAATCGGACACTTGGATTTATTAATCGCAGCGTTAGTAACAAGACACCTGGTGTGGTTCTCAAGCTATATCTTGCTCTAGTTAGGCCCCATTTAGATTATGCAGTTCAGTTTTGGTCGCCATATTATAGAATGGATATAAATTCACTTGAACGTGTCCAGCGTAGGATGACTAAGTTAATTCCCCAAATTAGAAATCTTTCATATGAAGAAAGATTAACAAAGCTTAAGTTGCATTCACTGGAAAGGCGAAGAGTTAGGGGTGACATGATAGAGGTTTACAAGTGGATGAATGGACATAACCGGGGGATATTAATAGGGTATTAAAAGTATCAACACAGGACAGAACACGAAACAATGGATATAAATTGGATAAGTTTAGATTTAGGAAAGACTTGGGTAAATACTGGTTCAGTAACAGGGTTGTTGATTTGTGGAACCAATTGCCGCGTAACATTGTGGAGGTGGGGTCCCTCGATTGTTTCAAGCACGGGTTGGACAAGTATATGAGTGGGATTGGGTGGTTATAGAATAGGAGCTGCCTCGTATGGGCCAATAGGCCTTCTGCAGTTACCTTTGTTCTTATGTTCTTATGTTCTTATCAACTGCCTCAACAATGCTAGAATAAAAAGATAACAAATTTGTTAAACATGAATGGCCGTTTATAAAACCTGTTATACTCGATTCAATTACATCACTCTGTAACATTTCTTCTACAAGTCTATCTGCTTCTGCTCTCTGAGAATGGGGAAGACGGTAAGCTGGTACATAAATAGGCGTAGTTCCTTGTTCAAGGGGAATTTTATGTGTAATGAGAGGAGTGAGACCTAATTTTTCTCCTGGTAGAGCAACAACAGCTCTATTCCTGTTCAAAATTTCCAAAAGCTGAGCCACAGAGTCAGGAAAATCAGTAGGACTGAGGTGTTGCGCTTGCACCTCTGGCTGAGATCCCTGTTCTCCTGGTGTGAGTGTACAAACAGTATGATCCATGGAGACATCATCCACAACTCGCACCGGTAACGAGTAATGGGCAAAATCTACAACATGGGTACCAGACTGGAGATGGATATCGGCATTACTTGTGTTTGCGATAAAAAGTGTGACAGTACCATCCTGCACTGTGTGCCAGGAGGGTTCAACAAATGTACCATTCACTTTACATGTTTCACTTTCCGCAATCACATCCGACAACTCAGGCACTCCCTGAACCTTAACTCTTATTCTGGTGAGAGAATGAGGGTGTAACACAGTGTCAGTAGCCGTGGAACCACTGACTTCAGAGATGGAAGCTGCCAGGCGAGCGAGACAACGAGAATCCGTTAGGGCGTCCCCTTCCAGAAAGTCCCGATACTCATTCTCCTTAACAACTGCACAACTACTATGCTTCAATCGAGTGCCTGTTTTCTCGGGTATGCTACCACGACAATGATCTGACAAACCTACGCTTGCAAGGCGGGTGTCAACAAAATTAACATAATCTGATTGAAGATTGAACTCGTGGCCCTGTCGATACATGCTACACAAGGGTATGACATGGTCTTTGATACTTATGTTCCAACGATGGGGAAACAATGCAATATTTTCATCAATCATGGTGTACAGACCTAAGAGAATGTCTCCAGGAAAATGAATAATGTCAACAACTAAACATGTTATAGACAATGTGACATCATTGAACTTGAGTGGGAGGTCAATTTCACCCTGAACTTTTACTTTATTTCCTGAAATACCACTTAGAAAAGGTATGTGTGACTGTTTTAAAATAGTAGGGTGCTTACTTTCAATGTCTCTAAGAGCTGAGGGCTTGACAATATTAATTTTTGCACCCGAGTCAAGAAAAACTTTTAAAACTCTACCATGTACAATGGCTGAGACAAGGGGACCATCACTTGAGACTGGACAAGTTACTACTTTTGACTTATGTTGTCTGGGATATCTGCGTCTTGTTTGTGTCAAATTTACTGTGGATCCGTCAACATCTACAACTGGTCTAGAGTCAGTGTCCTCCTCTGTCAAGTGTCCAAATCTATTTTGGGTAGCTACTGAATACACAGGGAGGGCACTAGGATTGGCTAGCTTGAATTGGTTAGCGGATGGCCTTGGGGGTTTCCCGACGACATGGAGTGAACATTCTGAGCTCCAGCATTCTGTGATCGAGTATTATAATTTGAAGTTGCATTATAGCTGGGCTGGGAGTTGTAATTACGAGAGTTCTGATAATGTCTTGGACGCTGTGAGCCTCGCCAAGACTGACCATGGGAGTTACGAGGTGGAGAAGTCCTTTGCCTAGCTCTACAATCCGCAGTGTGGTGACCAACTTGATTATGGTACGTGCAATATGGAAGCCCAGAATGATTAGATTGATGAGGGGGCCGAGAGAATTGTCTAGGAGGTGATGATCTAGGGGCGGACCAACAGTCCCTTGCAAGGTGGTTACTCTTACCACAATGCCAACATGAGGGAGTGGATGGTTGTGGACTATGGCGTTTCGGCATTTTATGAGGCGGCGAATTTAACTGGGGGCTACGAGCATGGGTACGCTTCTGCGACCAAGAGTTTTGAGAATTTGTGGGAGGATGCTGAGAGCTTGTGACTACATTTACAGCATCAGAGGGTGGCAACAGTTGAGCACTTCGGGGAGCTAGTTTACCTGCGGCATTGTTAATAGCCTCAAACACTTCACCAATTTCTTTCATATGAAGAAAGATTAACAAAGCTTAAGTTGCATTCACTGGAAAGGCGAAGAGTTAGGGGTGACATGATAGAGGTTTACAAGTGGATGAATGGACATAACCGGGGGGATATTAATAGGGTATTAAAAGTATCAACACAGGACAGAACACGAAACAATGGATATAAATTGGATAAGTTTAGATTTAGGAAAGACTTGGGTAAATACTGGTTCAGTAACAGGGTTGTTGATTTGTGGAACCAATTGCCGCGTAACATTGTGGAGGTGGGGTCCCTCGATTGTTTCAAGCACGGGTTGGACAAGTATATGAGTGGGATTGGGTGGTTATAGAATAGGAGCTGCCTCGTATGGGCCAATAGGCCTTCTGCAGTTACCTTTGTTCTTATGTTCTTATGTTAATTTCATGTTTAACTCCAAAATTTTGTTGCTCAACGATTGGTTTTGTATGCTCGGGGGCAAAATGCATTAAAGTACCAAATGCTATCATTTTGGCCATAGCCTCAGGGGACAGATTATTGTCTTTATCTAACCAAGTCGAATTATTCATAGCAGAAACTAAGGCATACAGATACTGATCGAGACGGTTAGTAAACGCATTAAACGATTCACCAGGCTGCATGGTGGCATTGGCAATTTTCTTGACTAACCTATATGGGTCAAGGTCTCCTTTATTAACAAAGCGACGGCGAAAGAAATCCTTAAATTCAGGCCAAGACTGGAGGCTAACAATGGCTTTCTCATCAACAACAAAACGTGCATCACCTTTGGTTGTGTCCACAGCTGACCGTGCAATTGCTAAGTATTCGGCATCAGTAGGCTTAGAAAAACGTGCAACAGTTTTCGCTTCAACCTTACTAAACCATGACTCTAATAAGCGGGATTCACCGGCAAAAAGAGGAATAGCCATTTCCTGAGCTGATCTCTGGCCATTGGGACGAGCAACTGTTCCCATTGATTCTGAAGGGGTTTCAACAGTGGTAGGCATTGTCACAGCTGTGGAAGTAATATTTGAACGCAGATTATAATTAAGTGCACCTGGCATCAGAAATAGTATACACAAAAATAAACACAAAAAAATATCAACTTGGCTAAAGTAAAAATGGCAGAAATAAAATTATTAAATTGGGCTAGGCAAGAAAATAATTAAGAACAAGCAAATTGTAAACTAATTTTAGCAATCTTTCATTAAAAAATGACTGGAATTAGATAAGAACATAAGAACATAAGAACAAAGGTAACTGCAGAAGGCCTATTGGCCCATACGAGGCAGCTCCTATTCTATAACCACCCAATCCCACTCATATACTTGTCCAACCCGTGCTTGAAACAATCGAGGGACCCCACCTCCACAATGTTACGCGGCAATTGGTTCCACAAATCAACAACCCTGTTACTGAACCAGTATTTACCCAAGTCTTTCCTAAATCTAAACTTATCCAATTTATACCCATTGTTTCGTGTTCTGTCCTGTGTTGATACTTTTAATACCCTATTAATATCCCCCCGGTTATGTCCATTCATCCACTTGTAAACCTCTATCATGTCACCCCTAACTCTTCGCCTTTCCAGTGAATGCAACTTAAGCTTTGTTAATCTTTCTTCATATGAAAGATTTCTAATTTGGGGAATTAACTTAGTCATCCTACGCTGGACACGTTCAAGTGAATTTATATCCATTCTATAATATGGCGACCAAAACTGAACTGCATAATCTAAATGGGGCCTAACTAGAGCAAGATATAGCTTGAGAACCACACCAGGTGTCTTGTTACTAACGCTGCGATTAATAAATCCAAGTGTCCGATTTGTCTTATTACGAACATTTATGCATTGATCC